>NW_018744835.1:87500-302005 GCF_001683475.1 Chenopodium quinoa
CAAGACTGTACGTATAGTGGCCGGTTTAACAACCGGACTGAAGGTTTCATCACAATCAACGCCTTCTACCTGAGACCTGCCATCACAAACTAAACGAGCTTTGTGTCTTTCAAGATCACCATTAGCATTCAATTTATGATGAAACAACCACATACAGTTAACAATGTTCACCCCCGCAGGCTTAGGAACCTAATCCCATGTCCCTGTTTCAATTAAAGCACTAAATTTATCACGCATCGTAGCATTCTAATTTTGGTCGAAAAGGGCTTGTTTGTGATTTTTGGGAAGCAGGGAACGGATGATTGCGGATAGACCAAACTTTGGGTTTGGTTTGACTATTCTGTGCTTAGACCGATTGTGCATTTGAGGTGATAATGGTGGTGGTCTAGTCGAAGTAATTGGCGTAAGGCCGCGAAGTGGGGGTGGTGTGTATGTGGATGAGGTGCCTGGAGAAGGGATTGGGTTGGTTGGCATAGTAAGGCTGCTGGGCTGATTTGAGATAGGTGAATTTGGCGGCAATCTGGGCTGGTTGGCGCGTTGCTGGGCCGTAGAGGATGAGGCTGTTGGGTTGGTAGGTGCTGCGCTACCTTGGGATGGCAGTGTGGGCCGCAACTCACCTGTGGTAGGGTGAGCTACGCCACAACCTACCTGTGGAGTAGGCTGGGCTGCTGCGCCAGCAAGGATGTGGGTAGGCAGTGAGTGCCGTAACCCACTTGTGGCCTGCTTGGCTGCGCCACAGCCTCCTTGTGGAGTGGGCTGGTTGGCTTGGTGTGGTGTGGTGTGGGTTGCATAAGGATGTGGTGTTGCAAGAGTGGTGATGGGTCATCCGAAGCTAAAAAATCGTAATCAGTCGATTGAAACTTAGTGATGTGTGTAAATGGAAGAGTATGTTCATCAAAAGTGACATGGCGAGAGATTATGATTTTATTGGTGGTGATATCCATACACCTCACTCGCCAGTGGAAAAGATGCATGAAACAATAGAGTACGCTTAACATTGTTTAAGAGTACGTATCATGCGTTTGGCTTTGCCATTTTAAGAAGATGTGTGAGGACAAGAGAAGTGAAAAACCAATTCATTTTTGACACAAAATAATTTGAACGGGTCATTGTCGAATTCTCGACCATGATCACTTTGAAATGATTTAATAAGACGTTCAAATTGAGTTAGAATATATTGTCAAAAATTAAGAAAGGTTTGGAAAGCATAAGAATTATACACAAGAGGAATAGTCCACACATAATGAGTATAATCATCCAAATAGAACTAAATAATATTTATGTCCTTTATCACTACGAATAGGAGAGGTCCACAAATCAGCATGAATAATGTCAAAAGCAGAATAAGTAGTGCTATTGGAATTATGAAAACGCAAGCGAGTATGTTTTCCTAATTGACAACCTACGCAAAACTTGGAGTCATGCTTGATTAGGGGATTTTCCCCCCACCACGTGGACCAATCAAGTCCTGCCACGTGTCCGCCATGTGGACCATTCAGGGCCTTCTACGTGTCACTCTACGAGTGGTCCAACATGGACCAATCATGCCACGCCACGTGGCCCATGATCTGCTAACCTGGAAAACGGCCAACAAGGCCTGAATCCCGAGGTAGGCCCAATCAGTCCTAGGTTTACCATTTAACCTAGTATTGGGCACGCACTTCGAGGCTATAAATACTGGTAATTAGTATCCATTAAACACAGACAATTAATTAATCCAGAGATTACCACACGTGCATACTAATTGCTAGACCTTACTTAGCATTAATTGCACTCTTTCCAAGGTTTCCCACTGAAACTAGCCTGATCACTCCTCTCTTCGGAGGAACCAGATCACCTTTACTTTCCGCACCTTTTACTCTTAAATAAACACGTTCTAACTTGATCGTCGGAAGCGGAGCTCCCACCACCCAGGGTCTCCGTTGTTTTGAAGGTACGGGCGCACGGTTCCAGTCCTGGAATTGTAACTCTCCCGCAGGACACCAGAAAACCCCAAAACAATGCTCTTTATTACAATCAATCAGACTTTTACTCCTAAGAAAATTAAAATGGGTGCCTCGGGATGTCCTAAGCGGTTGTGCCACGGAGACGGAGACAAGGTTGTGAAAGAAGTGGCTAGACACAAGCTGTCGGTGCGGTGGTCATAGAATAAAGGTCCCCAATACTATTGCATCTGGTTATTAGTTTCCCCGTTCGTAGATCCTTCACAGAATAGCCATTAGGATCAAACTCAATTGACACAGAATTATCAAAACTAAACTCTAATAGAAATTAAATTTTTGATAATTTGGGGAGCTAAATAAACATCACGGAAGGAAACAGAATTATTTGCAATAGTGGAATGACCATAACCCGTAATTGGAATGCGTTGACCGTTACCCACTTGAATATAATTAGATATGCTTAAATTAAAAAGGGGCAAGAGACTACCGGCATTATTTGTCATGTGGGAAGTAGCTCTGGAATCCATGTACCAAGCCGGGTCATAGTTGGGGAAACTTATTGTTGCAAATGCATTACCAAGCTCGGATGGAGTCATTGGCGAACTATACTCCGATCCATGAGAGGGGTAAGCCGCTTGAGACTGTTGTGAGGGCCCAAGAAAATAGGCTTGCCGTGGCCTTGTGGGCTGAGCTGGGGCGAGTATGGTGGGTGTGGGCCAGCCCACTGTTGAGGATAAGGGAATGGCGCCAGACCCCATTGTGGGGAGGCTTGTTGGGTCTGATTGCTTGGGCCAGTCCACTATGGAGCCTGTTGAGGTGCGCCCCATTGTGGAGCCTGTTGTTGCGAAGGCTGTTGCTGCTGTGGCGAACCTCGACCTCGACCCTTGCCTCAACCTCGGCCACGACCACGACCTCTGCCATTGGAGCCGCCAGCCTGACCAGCCGGTGCCGCCTGCATCTGTAGAGAGGCCGACGAACCTGAAGTGTTGCCAGATTGAGCCACAAATGATGATGCTTGTGGTGATGAATCACTGGCGCGCCTCGACTCCTCAAGAAGCAAGCATGATATCACTGTTTCAAAGGAAGGCAACGAGGTAGTTTGTTGTATCATTGCAGCAACAGTATCAAAGTTGGTATTTACTAGCCCCGAAACTAGTCGAATGACTAGTTTTTTCTCCGACACGGGTTGATCAACATTAGCAAGTTGATCCTTCAAGTTCTTTATTAATTCCCGACAATAAGAAGAGATGTCAGAGAATTTTGACAGGTGCAATTGATTAAATTGGTTTTCCAGATAAACCACCCTAGTGGTTTTATTATCTTGGAAAATTTCCTTAAGTTTATTCCAAACTTGTTGTGTCGTATCCCCTTTACACAAGATTGTTTCTAGCAAATCAGTAGAGATGGTACCATAAATCCCATTCTTGACAACGAAATCAAGCATTTTCCACATAGTGTTGGAAAGGTCTGTAGGACGTGGTGTTTTTGGGTCAATATGATCAAGAACATCAAAAACATGAGCATGATACTCAAATAACTCAACCCAATTGGAATATTGGACTTTTTCACGATCAAGAATTAGAGGCATAGCATTCTTAATGTTACTAATACCAAGAGCCGGATGAAAGACTGAGGATTCACCGTCCTTGACCATGGTGGAAGACGACAGTGGTGTTAGGGGTGGCTAGGGGGGAAGGCTAGAGCACAAAAAAAATAAAAATAAAAATTCAGGAAAGGAAAAATTTGCAGAAGCTAGGTTTGGATCTAAAACCTAGGCTGTGATACCATGTTGGATAATGTAAACTCCTTAGGTTGGAGTGTATTCCATTGATTCATATATATAGGGTTACAACGATGAATCCTAATACGTTAGGAAATCTCAAAAGATATCTACAGAATATTCACAAAATATATTCTTCTATACAAGATAATATCTAGAACATTTATCATATTCTAACAGTCTTATTACCCTTTTGCATAGTACGTGAAGAAGATTAATCCGTGCCTTTTCCATTGAACATAACAGAGTATATGTACAACTACAATAGAATAATTAAGCTATAATAATGGTAACTCACTAGCTAAAGATAGGTACCGAATATACACTTAACAAACTAAGAATATATACTATAATATAAAGAGAATATATTCTCACAGTACGTATAATTGCGTTTTTAATCATGATTTGAGTTCCAAAATTAATTGTGCAAATTGTGAGACAAATTCAGTTGAAGAAAGTATATATAAACACTTGGGTTCTTATATAGGGAGGAGTTCTTACCGGATCCCTCCCCTATATATATATATCAGTTACAACAAATGGACATATACAAAATTGCTAGTGGTTAATGGCATGAGCAAGAAGCTAGTGAGTGATTACCAAATATTATGGATTAGAAATACTACTAATGAATGAAGTTAGTTTATTTAGCAATTGACATTTTGATCTAAAAAAAAAAAGAAGAAACAAAAGTAAATTAATATTGAATAATGACATGACCAAAGTACAACGTATATTACACTGATGGGCTGCTTACATATAAGCAGATTTATTCAAAGAAACAAAAGTAGAGGCTTAAAGGATATAATTATACATTATATGAGAAAATAGAAACGATGGATAGATAAATAACTCGCAATCGCATATATGTGGCATCAGCAAGCTAAGTGAAGTGCAAGACTGTGCGCGAGTGGAAGCATGAACTTATTTAAGCAACAAGAAGAGGATTAAAAGGCAGTAGGCGGGCAGAGAGAACAAAAGCAGGTTTGGGATCACAATTGGGGGCTTCATTAGGGAATGCAATGAAGGGGAAGGGTGGACTGTCACCTCTGTCAGAAGTAAACTGAAAAAGTTTAAAGACAACGAAATCGTAAACTTTGCCACCGGTTATGGTCATGAGCCCTTTAGGGGTCCAGGGTGGGATATTACCCGAGAGATCGACAGTGACTCCCTCAACGTCGGCGAGTTCCCTATAAGATAAGGTCGCCGAAATCTCTTGTTTGCACATCACAACATTTTTTACTCCAATCAGTTCTCTAGTCACCACACAATCACCCGTCAAGGAAATTGATAACCTGATGGAGTTTTTGCTGATAAGATCGCAGCTGAAGCTCTGCACATTACTAGGGAAAATCGAGGGTGGTAAATCATAATGTTTCAGGATTTCGGTGATTGAAGAAGCAGGGCATTTGGTGTGGGCGGAGGACAGTGTTAGAGTAAGAGTAAGTGTGAGGAGAGCGAGGGAGATAGTGGCGGTTTTTGGCGACATTTTCGTTATTTGTTGAGACTTGGATAAATGTGTGTTTGTTAGATTGCTGTTGGAGCATGCACTTCATGCTATTCTATTTATAGATTGGAAGGTTAGCTTCCATCATAAGTTCTAGCTTTTGGTTGAGTTGGTCCTTTAACATGATACAAAAAACTTAACTTGCGGATATATTCTGTTACGTTTCCTCACATGAGTGACCGTTAGATTTGCAACATGGGTCATGCCTTGTCTAGCACCCAATATTCCATTGGGGGTGGATGAAATTTGAACCCGTAACCTTTTTAATTTGTCACATGGCTCTTGATACCATGTTAAATGACTAATTCGTCAAAAAAAAAAAAACTTAAGCTCACAGTTGAAGCTCAAGATTGGTTTTATATATTTTATAGTTTATACACATCCTCGCATGAGAATTAATTAGCTTAGGCTTAAAGTGTAGATGCAACATAGAATAAGTTGCCACAAAAATCAATAAAATTTTTAATTGAGAGATGGTGAAATCTAACTTTTTTCATTTTTATGGCTAGTTGAAATAAAAATAAACGAAAAAAACAAGTGGTTAAATTAAAATAGGGTGTTTTGAGAGATTGTAAAAATACGATTAATTCTATAAAAAAAAAAATCCCACTTCCCCACCCTTTCTCCGATTAATTAAAAATACGATAAATGTTCCACTAATGTACCTTCTCTCTTCTTTTTCTTCGTTTTTGAAGCAACATTATTAAATGGGTAAATATTTATGTAAAAGTGTAAGATATGATAATAATCTATCTACTCTCTTCCTTTTTAAATATTTGCTTCATTTTTTTATGCGCGGAGTTTTAGGGGAAATTGGAGAAAATAATAAAATATGAGGTAGTGGGGTTGGTGGAAGAATAAAAAAAATTTAAAAAACAAAAGTATTTGAGAAAATATGAAATTAATAAATATGATTTATGTTGGGTCCACTAGTTGACAGAATAAATTAAATACTGTAAAAACTTTCAAAATAAGGAAATGTAGCAAGTATTTAAAATTATTTGTCGAAATCTACATTATTTTGTGATGATATTTGATACAACAGAAATTTTATCTTGGATTGAGTTTAGGGGTGAAAGTTCGGTATTCGGTTTGGATTTTACTCCAAACCGAATCCAAACCGAATTATTTTGGTTTCAGATTTTTGAAACCGAATCCAAACCGAATTTGGATTCAATCCAATCCAATCCAAACCGAAATAATTCGGTTTTGAAAAATGAATCCAATCCAAACCGAATTTTTTTGGGCTGTCATTTTGGGCCTTAAATTTGGGCTTTTATTTGGGCCTATTGTTTTAGTCATTTTAAAGGCCTAAATTTTGTACGTTTCCTGAACAAATTTTTAAGAAAAAACTAAAGTCTTTAAGACTAATATTTGTCACATTAAGTAATAGCATAATTATTAAAAAAAAAAACATTCCAGCCATTAGAATAAAATTACAGACATAATAGAAATCTTAAAAATGAAATAACAGTCCAACAGCAGCAAACTTAATTCAATTGGCATCAGCTTAATGAAACAATGGCAGTAGCTTAATTGGCTGGCAGCTTCAACTCCTCAACCGTTCAATCAAGCTCAACCAAGTCTTGGTTATTTTGACCACCACCAATTGTGTCAAATTTCTCAACTAACAACAGAAACAAAAAAAAACAAGTTACATAATATATATGAAATATTGAAAAAAAATATCATATAATAATTGTTGTTATTAAAACATATCAAACAGAGGCTATGGGTGAACATCAATTATCACCAAACAATCAATCTATCACCAATTCGAACATCAAATATCACCAAACGATCAATCTATCACCAATTCGAAGTTTTCGAACAAAATAAAGGAAATCTAGGGACAATTGGACAAAGGAAAATTCACCAATTTGAACTATAAAACATCAAATTCACCAATTCACAAAGGAATATTACCATTTCGAACATAACAAAACATCAAATTCGCAAAATCGAAGAGAAGCAGGAAAAGAGAAGTGAAATCTGAAAAGAGAAGGTATTCTTACCTTTGACTGAATCAGAACGTGGTGGTGACTGGTGAGCGTTGAGCGGCGGTGAGATACCGAAGTACCGGACTGGTGGTGGACGGACGGAGTGAGGTGGTGAGGGAGAGAAGAGGGAAAATCTAGGGTTTTGGTGAGGGAAAGTGAAACTGTGAAAGGGAAATGGGAAAAGAGGGGACGAAAAGATCTAGGGTTTTGGATATATATATGTCATAAAATGGGCTAGTTCGGTGTTCGGTTTTCGGTTTTTCGAATTCCAAAACCGAATCCACACCGAAATATTTCGGTTTCTATTTTTTCAAACCGATCCAATCCGAAAACCGAAAAAAACCGAACCAAATTGCTTATTCGGTTTGGATTGGTTCGGTTTTCGGTTTTTATCCAAATTACTTTCACCCCTAATTGAGTTTATACCTACATTTTTTTTCCCATGGATTGGTTGTAGAATTTTTATCATGGTATAAAATAAATTTTGATACCACAGAAATTAAAGAATATATCAATCAACCAATTATATTTGGCAGCATTTAAGAATAAGTCAATCAATCATGTTTGGCACCATTAAAAATTGTGTTTCACGAATTGGCAAGAGTCCAAGCTCATGTGTGAAGAGGATCTTTATCTCAACCGTTGAATCGGTTGAATTTAGAGGCTAATATTACTGGCGTGTCATTATTCATTAATAGCACGGTGATAAATAAGTGAAAGTTCAACCCAAATTATTTGTGGCAATCGCATTATTAATGTACCTCTAAAAATAATCTAATGTACCTGTAACACATCATTGATATATGATGCAAAGTTCATATTATTCTGATATACCAGCAGTACTATTCTTCTTTGGCGATTAGGATAATTGTTTCTAGTTGCAGACTTGAAGCAATTTTGTTGTTTATTTATGCTGGCTAGAGCAAGGAAGATGAAGAAAAAGGATTTTTAGAGGTTCGTATATAAATGTCCACACTTTATTCTTAAAATTTTTAAAAACAATTAACAATAATGAGAGCAACTATGTAAATAATCATTTTCAAATGGTATAATGTCCAATAATATTTATAAGAGTTATCTCAAAAAAATTTAAAATGTAGAGATAAAATAAATATTTTATGGGCATAACCGTCTCATCAACACTATTTCATTTTTTTTTTTTTGAGGAATCAAAAAAGTTTATTTTAGAATGGGTAAATACATAAATAACCATCTTTGAGTGCATAATTATCTCAACATCTATTAACTATTACTAAAACAAAACATTGCTGACACCATCACTCCTCAAAACTGTATACGTGTCGCTTTCTTATGAAATTTTTTCTTGCCTAAAACCATTGATTATGTCATTTTTTTTTGTGATAGGTTTTTTTTTTGAAAGGATTTTTTTTTGTGTGTGTAATACTTCGTAAACAAGCTAAGTAAGTTCTTTCAACAACTTTAATCTAGAAAACCGAGGTATAGTAAATTGAATAGCATTTGTATTCCTTTCTTTTGATCTAAAGATCTATCATTCCCTCTCCCCAATTCCTTAACACTAATATTTAAACGTGCAGAAATTTCCTGGAATATTCAAACTTTATTTCTTTTAAGAAATCTCCTTCCAATGAATTTATGACAAAATTGAAAAGATTCATTGTCTATACGAGTTCTATACTATAATTTTTTTTATTAAAACCGTGCATCGCACGGGGATGTTCTAGTTATTCGTAAAAGTGCAGTCAATTTTTAATAGGGGTAAATATGTAAATAAATAAGCATTTTTTGGGATATAATTGTCTCGATACTATTCATATGAGTTTAGTTATACTTTTAGAATGGTAGGGATATACGTGGGTGAGAATTATCAAATGATATTAACCATTCAAATGAACGATTTTCATATATGGTACGTGACTCTTACCAAGGGTGGTTCTGAGGAGGGTGGTCGATCACACAGGGCCCCTAAGTAAAACTACTATAAAAGGGCTCTTGTTTTTGAAATTTACTTATAGAGAGTAAAGAGAAAACTTGTTAATCAATAATCTATTCTTTAATTTTATCACAAAATTTAAGATTTCACAATTTTTTGTTAAAAAATTAATTTTAGGACCTAATTTAACAAAATTGTATCGGGCCATTTCTAGTGTTAACATTTGTAGCCCTGCCTCGCTATCACTCATACTTATATATGGGAGAGAATAATCAAACGATATTAACCAATCACTTCAAAAATCAAGTTTGGCTCCATTTAATTTGAGGGCATGCATGGGGTTTACAATATTTTACATTATCACTGAGGGTTACATAAGAATTATCTACGTCTCAAATTTTATTTATTTATTTTTAATAGATCTACGTTTAATTAAATCTACTGATTTTTCTCTTTCAAAAAATCTATTGATTTTTCATGTTATCTTCCAATTTATGATGCATGGACAATTCAATAACTACCGTGTTCATGTCAGATATCGACACTCGTTGGACACACGATGATAGATCTTGGACCATGTTATACTATGATACAATCCATTGTGCTTTTTGATTTGTCACCTTATCTTTTCAAATTTTTGTAAAATGAGAAAATATAATTAAGTAAGATAGATTAGGTAATATATTATAGTAAACTAATAGTAATGCCTTCATAAAAAGCCCATTATTATATGTGAACTAAAAGATCGAGTAGTATTATGATATTGTTAACATAATGTAGTTTGATCTAATGAAGATCAATGAGGCAAATACTTTACGCTAATCAATTTGATAATTTGTAATATTTACATTTATGATTCTAAGAATGGGTCATGTATATGAATCTTAACATTCTGTATCCGTGTCGCTTATTTTTAGATTGATGTTTTTCCGTATCCGTTTCGTACTCATATCCCTGAAAAAATTCTACTATGGTCATTCTTATTATGATCACCGTATACTTCAATGTGAATGACCGATTTTTACTTTTTGTTAAATCTTGTCAAACCTTTTTTTTTTAATTTTTTCTATTTTTAATTCTTTTTATTTTATTTTTAATTAATTTTTTATTTTCTGAAAATCTTTTTGTTTTTCAAAATTATTTTAATAAGGTTAGTTTTTAATAAAAATTAAAAATAATATTAAATTAAAATAAATAAAAATCAAGAATCGTTCTTTAGTGTTCTTTGTTGTTCTTCAACTTCTTCAAGTTTCTTCATCCATGGATGAAATTAACCACCATTTTGCCATCTTTGTCCCTTAAATTCATTCGCGCATCGACAAAGATTAAAAATATGGCCCGGTCTAAACATCGTGTGCGAAATTTTAAGATATCCGAATTTGGACTTCTGACGAACACTGGCGGAGCCAGGATTTTCAAATTGGGGGGACAAATTATGGATATAATATAAAAGCGAAGACAGTTGCATTATAATGTATTTAATCCTGATATACCAAAGCACCAACAAGAATAGAAGTATAAGCAATCACATGATAATGCACTAACAGGATTATAAGCAAAGGATATCACAAAATCTAAAGTGTTGCACATAATGACACTTAATCAACAAAAACATAATAAAAGCAGAACCAAATATACTTGCCTAATGGAAGTCCATTTAATATGGGCAGCTCCCAAAGATTGTGTTTGTACATAAAAATGGCTAAATGTTGCTCCTTCACCGATGATCACCTCAAGAACATAATTAGTCCAATAACACTTGTTACCATCTCCACCTAAAAACACCTCAACTATACCCACCTCTCCTCCCTTCTATCAACACCAATACTCTCGGGTTCGAAACCGGCAACATATTCGACTCGGCATCACTCCCTTTCAGTGAGAAAGACCTCAAATTTAAAGGGGCATCAACTCGGCACCCTTCAGGCACATAAATAAAGATCAAATCAGGAGCACCAACCCCATTTAAAGACCAAAACAAATCCCCTTCAATATTTGACACAAATTCCGATACCCTTTTCAGAATATATAGCCTCAGAAAATAAGTAAAGTATGGGGAGAAAGAAAGGGTTATTGGGTTAACAATTAAAATTGCAAATTGGGGATTTCAAATTTTCAATTATAAGAACAAATTAATATATTTAAGAGTTAAGACATACCTTTAGATGCAGCGAAGACCAGAAGATGACCGAGGCGGCGACTGGCGACTGACGGACGACCGACGACGATGAGGGGTTTGGCAGGCAGCGACCGAGCGACAGACATGACTTTGGTTTTTTAATTTTGGTGACTGTCAAACGGAATTGAAGGCTGTCCGCTGTGCGCTGTCGTCTGTCGAACCTCGTCATTGGCCTCACTGCTGCGAACTGCCGGAGAACGGTGGACAGCGTCAGGCGACTCTGGCGAGGTGAGGGCGAATCGAAGAGAGAGAAATTAAAAATTGAAAGACTTAGCGTTTGGCTGCAAATGTCGCACAGAGCACTCTGTAATTGCTTTTTTTGTTTTTTTTTTTAAATTTTTTTTTTTTTAATTTTTTTTTTTGAAAATGGGGGGACAAGTGTCCCCACTCGTCCCCTTCTAGCTCCGCCCCTGCTGACGAATATGGGTTGGCTTTTAATCATTGAGTAATAGATTTTAATTATACAATATCATTCAACAGATGCGAAATATGCGATTTTATGTAATAAAAATATAAAAAAAAAATTGGTTTTTTTGTAATTTGGGATCTTCAGACAATTTTCAGAAGAAACCGTTACAAATTTTCTTCGAAAACTTGTTTGATCAATAAAATGAATTTGTAATTTTAAATCTTGTTTGTATATAAGTAATTTACCCAAATACAAATAGGACATTACCTGTATAAGGAATTTACCCACATACAAGAATAATTTTTTATGCCTAAACCAATGCAACCAATTAAGAAGATTTATATCTAAAAAAAAGACGTTAGAATTTATAATGGAATATGATAATAGATATTTTTATAGGCAACCTAATCATATAAGATTACTTTATGATCTTTACATATCTTATAGTTACAAATGTAATCATTTTTTTCCTAAAAATAAGCAATCCCCACTCAACATCTCATATAGAACACTTGCCATTATTAAACCAAATTTCAATCTTGAATAGCTGTTTTTTTTTTTTCAACTTAACAAATAGTAGATTTTTTTTATTTAATAAAATTAAAAAAAAAAAAAAAAAAAAAAACTATTTGTCAATGGGATAGTTTTTAGTGGGGTGAGAAATTGAGTTGGAATAAAATTCCTTTGACTTTCTTATAAAGGGAGGAGTAGTAGTAGTACGTAGGGTGTTTTTTTTAGTTTTCTTTCTTTTAGTTTTTTTTAGTTTTCTTTTCTACTTTCATATCATATGAATATTTATTATTTTATTTTAATATTATTATTCTTCTTATTTTAATTATTGCTTTTATTATGTTTTATTTTATTGCTATGATTAGTTTAGATTTAATTATGTGCGAGTAGTTTTATTCTAGGGTTTTGGGGATCCATGAATAATATGAAGGGATGATTTATTATTGTTGATTATTGATGATTGATTAATTTCCTATTGATTGTTATAATGCTATGCAATTAGATTTGGTCAGGTTTAATTGTATGAGTTTTGCAATATTGATTCGAGATTCGAGATATGAGAATTGATGTTTAGGCTCAGTTTCAATAGGCATGTTAATCTATAAATGGTTAGGTCAAGATTCGAGAGATGCGATTTAATACGGGTAGATTAATTAATTATGTGATTATAATACGTAGCGACAGCCCTTTATAATCTGATTAATTTATACATTGATGATTGATTGTTATTTTTACCCTGGAGTATTATTTATTGGTGAACCTATACCCTAGACTTTTTATTATTGATTATTCCTTTATTTAATTTGTTAGTTTAATTGTTAGTATAATTCACACATTATAAATTGGCTACTTTATAATTTAGATTATAATAATTAATTAGGAATAAAAGAACATTGTTTTCCTGTGGATTCGACCCTACTTCTCTATCTACTTTAGTTAGAGGACTTAGGAATTATTTTTGATTAGGTGATACGACTTTAGCCTGTCAGTAGGCGAAATTTTGGGCATTGCGTGTGACGGTTGCGGTGACTGGGGTGGTTTTTAGGGAGGAGGAAAGGGGGATTAAGTGGAGTCGGCGGTTTTGGTGAGGTCAAGGGGTTCTAGAGGGAGGTCAGGGGGTTCCGACGGGAGGTTAGGGGGTTCCGGCGGGAGGACAAGGAGTTTCGGCAGTTGGCTTTGGGTTGTCGGTTGGCTTTGGCGGGTGGTTACGGGGGTGGGGCTGGGTTCTGTTAGGATTTAGAGTTTTTTTTTTATTTATCTTTTTTTAAAACAAATAGCTGAGTAACAGGTGTCCACATGTTTTATGATTAAACCTTAATGACTAACGGAGTTAACGGCAGTCAGTCATTAATGGCACTCGGTGAATTTTTTTAAAACTCGGTGGCATTTGGTGAATTTTGATAACCTTGATGGCATTTGGTGAATTATTAAAGTGTTCAGTGACATTTGGTGAAATAACCAAACATTTAACCCAAATCTTTTCAAATCATTGTTGTACCTTGTAAGAACAGTCATCATTTATCGTATAATTCGTATCATCTTAACCGATTAAAATATCAATCTATTAAATATTTTAACTCTACCCATTTATATCTCTCGCAGCGTAGGCTCAACGAAAATGGAGATGTTGTTCTAATTTCATAAGTAAGATTTGTTTCCATGGAAACTACTGTAGATTTGTTGAGGAAGAAATAAGAAGGAATAACTTCATCACTATCATCAGCTTTTATTGTGTGAAAATAGGGGAATGAAAAGGAAACTGACAAAATAGGAGATGGAAACTGAAAAAATAAGGCGGAGAAATGACAAAAAAAAAAAAAAAAAAAAAAAAAAAAAGGAACAAAAATTGATAAATAGTACGGAGTACTTCCTCCATCTCATAAGAGTGTTATGTTCACCTAAATTTCACTTATTTCAGGTCTTATAAGTTCGATTAAGGGTTAACTAAGTTTAAATTGCAACTGAAATAAGTATAATACTCCATATTTTAATAAGTGTTACATTAAAGATAAATAATGAAAACTTATTATAATAGCGGACTACTAAGTTCAGGTCTAATATGTTTAAATTACAACTACATTTCTTTCGCTTTTTTAAAAAATGCATCACTTTTATAATAACAGTCTCCTTCACATTCAAATCAAAAGTCCCAAGGTTTATGCTAAGGATTGCTAACACAAGTAATCAATGGATAGATGGCTGAAAGAGTTGAGCACCGAAACATCTTAAAGAGACTCAGAGCTCTCTTTCCGTATTTGTTGTTGTTTTTGCAGGAACTCTGGGAATTAGTCCCTTTTCTGGCTGTTGTAATAAAAAAAAATTAAAAAAAAAAAAAACAAAAACAAAAAAAGACGATTTTTGAAGCTGAGAAAGATGGAGAGAAAAGGGACTAAGTGATAGGAGAGAAATAAAGACAATTTATTGGCTAAAATAAAAAGTGATGTATATAAAAAAAAATAATATAAAATGAGAAAGCATAACTTCAATCAATCATGTTTGGCACCATTGAAGAAGTGTGTTTCACGAATTGGTAAGAGTCCAAATATCAATCGATATTACCCATTCACTTTAGGCTCGTTTGTTATAATAGAAAATAATTCTTGGAAAAATAATTCTCAATAGAATATAACTTTCAACGGAAAACACAATTAAAAATATCCAAGCCCAAAGACCTTTCATATAAAGGGTCGTGAATGAGTGATAGAGTACGTACATCATCAATGACATTTTTTCATACACCATCATACCCATCCATACCAAATATCTTTACTGAACGCAAATCCATTACTCATTTAACGCAAATTCAAATAGCATTATTAATGCAACCACCCCATTACTCATTTTGCAGGGCCATCTTACTATATTTTACTTTACCACGTTAATATGTTCCAAAAAAGAAGAGCCCCTTTGTGAGCTCCCAAGCTGTTGTACCTCCCTTCATGTTTGGTAACACCTGCAAGACAACATTCCAAGCAATACCAATCATCTAGTTCTTTGTTTTGATGTGGGCGTTGTGAAATATTCACGTAGTCCAGGTAATATTTTAGCTCGTTTTAATCTTTATTTCTTGTTACTTTTAATTTCTTTGTAGGTGGATTAGAAAATAGCTGTAGTTGTGTGCTCATAAACCCAAAATATATATCTTACATAAAACCACCCCACACTATTACTAACGTCAAGAACTCAAAAAAAAAATAATAAAATATAAATAAATAAATTTGTACTAGTAGATTAAAAAAAGTTCATTTTACTTTGATTTGATTGGAAAATAATTGGTCAAACAATATCAAAATGTGCGATTATTACGAAATAAAAGGGTAAGTCTGATAATTTTGATGTGGCTAAGCTTGTTAAAGATAAGTGGACTAATGAGATTCTTGTTATCAAGGTAATAAGGTCAGTTTTTTCTTTTTTTGGGTCTGAAAATGGAGAGATATGTATGAAATAATATGCTTTATTTTTTTTTTTTGAGAAAAAGAAGTAATATGCTTTAATTTCTAGAATTACATGGACTTTCAAGTCATACCCGTGATTGGTCTCTTTGTATAGGATACATTAACATAATATTTGACAATATACTACATGAATCTGAATGTTGTACTGATGAAAATCATCAAGTTAATTTATGTTGTGCTATCATGGTACCATGATAAACTACGTTTATTAGCCAAGTCCTGGCTGTAGAGATGACGAGTTGGTGATACAATATCTACTATAATATACAATCTATGTAATACAGAGTATAACTTATTTTTCTGTTATTTTTTTTAAAACCATTCATGTAAATTATAACAAACATATATATTCAAAAACACACCTAATTTCAAAAACCAATTTTTCAAGAGCCACCTTTACCATGACTATGGTTGTTGACCCTTACACCACCACCGTCCACCGCCACCCGACCAGCTTTGTTGCCCTATCCCCACCCTAGCCAGGCCACCTTGCCAACCCAAGACTACCCATCACTAGCCCAAGACCCCCCTCTCCCCTAACCACCCAAATATCACCCACCCTACCCTAAACCACCCCTCACCGGCGTAAAACCTACTATTACCAGCCAGAAATCAACCTTCTCACCCCATGAAGACCACCATACAAACACCTCTTCCCCTCTCCAACCCTTAAAACTCTCTTCCCATTATCTCTCCTCGTTTCGCTGGGGTTTTAAGCTAGGGGTGGGGTGGGAGAGGTGAGCATTTCATTAGAAGGGGTTGTTCAATTCTAAAGCTTCAAAGGAAGAGGGAGAGGTTTTCCAAGGTTTGGTTGGTTTTGGGTGAAGGGGAGGGTCGGGGCGTTGCAAAGGTAAGGAAAGAAGCGGTATGGTATTAAGGGGGAGGGAGAAGGGTGGCAAGAGTTGGGAGGGTGGTAAGGCGACCAATCTAGTGTAGGTGGCGCCCGTAGCGGTGGTAGGGTGGTGGCAGTGTAGGGTTCAACTACCACATTTTGATTTAAGGTGGGTCTTTTCAAGAAAGAGTAAAATTGGGTGTGTTTTAACCAAAAAAAAAAAAAAACAAGGTGGTTTTAACAAATAAAAAAGTGTATTTTATAAGGTGGTCAATCACAAATTTTCCTATATTCTATGCATTTCTACTTTTTGTGGAAATTTTCATCAAATTTGATTAGCTTTCGATTTGTGGAGTCGTATTATATATGTCTACTCTTAGATTTGCCTTTGTTTTAATTATAGGATGGATTTCCTAGATCTCGGATGAGAACGAATAGAATGATACGTGATATCTATGATGTTGAAGGTTTGAATAAATAGGGTGAAATGTTGGCTTGTTCCCTAATTATGTAAATTTACTTGGTTGGATTATTCTTTTAATTTTTCATTTTTAATATAACAAGAGGCATTAAAATTTATATTAATTGTAAAGTACATATTTGCTTTTCACATTGAAAAAGCTTTTGGTCAAAGAAAAATTAAAGTTAATTAAAAATAGTGCTTAATATTTGGAGTGATTGAAAATTCCAGGTACCAAAATTTGAATTGTTCCAAGTAATAAATTACTGAACCGGTCACAATCAGTTGCAATTCCAATTCCCTATTATTTGAAACCAGAACTAGTTGGATACCAATTACTTGACATATATTATAATACATGGATTTAAAAATAAAGTGTCTTCAATATATGTAGTTAGTAAAAAAACTTTAAAAAAACTATTATTAAAATCTAACAAAATTATAAATAGCTTAATGCATTTAAAGTATTAAATTAATAGCTAAAATAAATAAAAATACACCAAAATAATATTATAATTTGTATAATTTTTTAACAATTGTATATATACGTGGGTACCCAGAATCAACCGAATATTATTTGCATAATTTTAGGAACCGTTTGGACCAGCTGCATTTCCTATTCCGAATTTCATGGCCTGGTCCGGTTCCTAAAATTTTGACTGCGTACTCAGTTACTCACCACTACATATAATGTTTTATTGGCAAAAGATAACGAAGTTTATGTGGCGTTAGATAAGACTCCAATTATCGGTGGTAAAATTTTGTCATTTTATTTGTTCAATTATATTATCTTACTAATATCTTTCTTAAAGTGCGTGTTAAAATAGTATATTGCAATTAATAAAAATGGAAGGAGTAATATATTTTAAAGTCAATTATTTTGCCTAGAACTTTATGTCAATAATAACGCTTTAAAAACATAGGGACCCTATCGTTTATATATTATTAGCTTCCTAAATTATTTAAACTTTTGACAGCCATTACTGAGTTCATATCTCAGATTCAATTCCTTACTCGATGAGCAAGGGATTAATCTTATTTGCTCAGCAGCAACAAAATGATTATCTAAGGTATTACGTTGCTTCTATAAATGGTACTTGTTTCGGGTGAAAACAATGGGACCTTGCCGAAGGTCCGCTGAAACGGAGAAGACTGGATTCGGTCCAATTTTTGATGGGCCGAAGGTTTCCTGCACAGTAAACACACGTGAACTAGCCTCGGGGGTGTTGCCGAGGAAGGCCCCTCCGATGCTAAAGTCAGTACAATGTGTAAAAAGAGAACACTATGCAAGAGAGTTAATTGCTTGAGGCTTTGATGGAATATCTGAGAATGTATGAGTGAACATGTAAATTTTTTTCTATGTCTCTGAATATTGATGGCTTTTATACCTCTTCATAAATGGATAGGTTGGGCCTTAGCCCAATTGACTTGCTTTGTGGGCTGACCTTTGACTTTAGCACAATTGGAGAGTTGAACCTTGACCTTGGGCTTTTGATTGGATCATTTAATGCCTAGGCCCAATTGGACTAAATTGGACCCAAACAACTTGCCCCCCAGACCCGATTTGGAAGGATGACAGGTCGGGTTTGATTTGATTCAGAAAAGGAGGGAAGTAAATGATTTAATTAATCCAAAAATTTGAATTTAAACCGTAATTAATGAGATAACAACGGTTAAGGTGGATGATTGTGGAAGTTGGACGGGTAATGGGCAGTTTAATCACAAGATCATGTGTTTAACGGTTACTTAATGGAGTATTTAAGAGAAATTAAAACGCAGACTCCTCGTATCCCATACCTGGAGATATAAACAGAGGCGCGTCATCTCTCCTCACTTATTCACCTACACAAACCCAGAATTCTCGAGAGAGAAACCAAGAACCCGCATCAAAACTTCGCAAATTCCCCGAGCATTAAGCTTAGAAACTGAGACTTGCCACTACGAACTCGTAAATCGGCAACTTTCGCTTCCGATTAAGGTAAATTCCTTTGATTTCAGTTTATTTTTCTTCGAATTCGAACTCCTTCCCCTTTTCTTTCGACTTTTTTTTTCTTCGAAATAATCAATGGCAAGAGGAGTTAGAGGTAGAGCCCGTGCTCCAAGAAGAGCAAGGCCGATTCCCGATCCTAGGAACAGGATTGGGACCTGGAATGGACAAAGGCCAGAGTCTGACCCTGCTGAAGGGATTAGGGCGACTCCCCTTTCCTCGGCTCCTCCTCAGAGAACGGAGGAGCCGAGCGCTTCTGGACGGGATGATGAAGTTCCCGCTGTCCTTTGGGATATCCTCCCCGGGTTTTCAGAATGGGAGAATGCCGAAGTTGCTTCGGCCATGATAAAGAACCGCCCCTACCCATGGTGGGTGGAGAATGCCGATCAATATCGATTTGCCGAGCAAATTGAGTTGCATTACGGCATTTTTGAAGCTGATGGGTATTGGTGCCGAATGCCCTCGGCATCCGATAGAATCCATCGTCCACCCCCGGGGTATGTGGGGGTGTACACAAGACAGCTTCAGTACGGGCTGAGGTTCCCTTTGGACGTATTCGTCCGAGACTTGCTGATCCATTACAACATCTCTCTATGTCAGTTAACTCCCACCAGCATCCGAAGGGTGATGACATACTTATGGGTCTGCAAGTTCTTCAAGTACGTGCCGAACCTGCACTGCTTCAAAAAGCTCCATCGGCTAGTGCCAAATATTCAAAGTGGGCACGGAAGCCATGGTTCTGGGTGGTACCGGATTGAGTCCCGGCCCCAATACCTAACCATGTGGCCAAATGACTCTTACGACAAGGACTGGAGAGGTCAATGGATTTGGGTTAGGGCACCCACAGATCCGGGCCACCCTTGCGTCTTCAGCGCTCCCCGGTACCTCGCTGAGCCTGATCCCGAAATGGGAAGTCTAGGTCCCCCCGCAGATAACGGGGCGGATCCGAACCTGGATCAGCAACATATCTTCGGCAAGCTGCCGAACCGGGGGGGTAGTGGCCGAATGCAGCATATCCCGGAGACTTGGCTCCCCGATACGCATTACGTTTTCCAAGAGAACATGCTAGCAGCTGTTGGCCTCAGCCGAAAGTTTAAGGATGGTAAGCTTCTTCGGCTGGGGCCGAGGCTTTTTAATTATCTTTCTCTCGCTTCGCTTTTTTATACTGTGCCAACCTATCTGAACTGACCTTTCCCCTTTTCTTTTTCAGAGCGGGACGAGACCAACATTGCCATTAACTACGCTCGTCTTGGTGTCAACCGAGAACGAGTTGTAACTGAACGAGCCCCGTCTATCACTGAACCGAGGCATAGGGAAGTTCATCTAGACTCTTCCCACTTCCAAATTGAGGCTGTTGCTCTGTATCAGAGGCAGAAGCCTTGGATGAAGAAGAGAGACCCCTGGTTTCAGCTGCTGGACGAAGAAGCTGAAGCTGCCCGTACAGCCGAAGAGGTTGCACGGGTTCTCGAAGCTTGCGAAGGAGGAGAAGGGTCCTCCAGAGCTGCTGAAGAAGAAGCTGCAGCTAGAGCAGCTGAAGAAGACGAGGCCTTGCTGAAGACCTCGGTGAGCTTTCAGACTTAACTTTTTCTTTTTTCTTTTCTTTTTTTTTTTTTTTTTTTTTTTTTTTTACTCACATTCTTCCTCCCCCCTCTGTTACAGTCTGAAGAGAGTAACAGACATAGAGAAGGGAAAGCTCCTGTTCGTCCCGAAGACCAAATACAAGGAGAGTCTTCAGACTCAGATATGGACGAGCAGCCCCTTCTGAAAAGGCGCCGAAGGATGGCCATCATCGGCCCTCATGACTTTCAGCGGAGGCCGATGACCATCGGCGTTGCAATAAGGGAACCCGAGGAAGGCAATGGATCGCCGAGGGTTCCCCGGCCACCACCCCAATCACCTCAAAAGACCCCTCCGCCACCTCCTGAGATGGAGGTGGATCAGAGAACTCCCGAATCTAAGGGAGGGGTCCAAGAAGAAATTAAGGAGAGTGCTGCTGAGCACGAAAACAAGGATGCCGTGATGTCCAGTGCTGAGGGCTTCACGGCAGACATCGCAAGAGAGGTTGAGGCTTTCGTCCTCACCCCTGAAGAAGAGGAGGTCATAGTAATTGACTCCTCTGAGAAGGATGATGCTGAGCCATCCAAAGCTAATCAAGCTCCATCGTCATCCTTCCCTTCTTTCCAGACTCTGCAATCTGGAGAAATGGGTTTCTCGGCCCCCCGAATTCCAATCCCAGACCACATCTGGGACCTCATATGGGGTCAGAACCGAGAAGGAGCTGCAGCCTACTTCGGCGATTTTGCTGGCATGTCCGAAGTAGATAGGGCAAGAATCTGGTCGCTGAAGGCCACTGCTGGGATGGGCGAATCCAGCAGATCAGTTCCTGACCCAGCCAGGTCTAACCAACTGCTGATGATGCAGGTGATTTTCCTTGCCTTTATTTCCTCTCAAATTCAGCTCTATTTTTATTATATATATTTTTTTTACTTTTTAACTTGTCTTCCTGTTTTCAGTTCGTCCACAATCAGACTCTCACTGTAGAGCTGATAGATACCCTACAAGATAGGGTAGACGCTGCTGAGCACGACAAGAAGGTAGCTGAAGAGGAATTAAAGCTTGCTAAGCTGAAGCAAGCAGCAGCTGAAGAGAAGCAGCAGAAGGGTGAGGAGTACGAGAAAAGAGCTGCTGAAGCCCTCAAAACCTTCTGCGACGCTATGGAGAAGGAAGTTTTTCCTCCACTGATGGAAGGGGAAAAATTCCTCCAGGAGCACATGGGAGTGGACGTCTCCAAGTTCAAGGCTGCCGTTGAGAGCCGTATTCAGGAAGGAGCTGCTGCACAAGCTGAAGTGCAGCAACGACTAGAAGCTCTTGAAGCCAGCCGAATGGCTGCTGAAGAGCTGCTCCAGGCCAGAGATGTCCAACTCTCAGAGGCTGCTGCTGCTGCTGAAGCTCAGAGAGCTAAACTCCATGAGGCTGAGGATCAACTGATGGCCAAAAAAGTTGAAGTGGCCCAGGCTCAAACAAAGGCTTCCCAAGTTCAGCAGGAGCTGAATGAGCTGAAAGGTTCCTCCTCCAAGCTCGCTAATGAGCTGAAGAAATCCAAGGAAGACTTGGAGGAGACCCAGAAGAAGTTGGCTGATGCTGAGGCCCTACTCAAAGTCCGTGTCTATACCCAGGAGGAATATGAAATGGGTTTCAGAAACGGGTTCAGGGTATGCCGAAGAGTCTGCCTTCATGCTGAGCCGAAGCTGGACTGGTCCAAATGTGCTGAATGGGTCCAGAATCCCGAAGACCCTCATATGAAGTATGCAACTCCAGTCGAAGCTGAAATTCTTAAGGCTAAGGAAGCCGAAGAAGAAGCTGAGAGAATGGAGTTGGAGGCTGAACAGAGGGAAAGTGAGGCTCGGCAGAGTGCAAAGCCTGCTTCTTCTGCTGCTGGGATTGAGGCCACCATGGGGCTCAACAATGCTGATCAGTCTGATCCTCAGGCTGAAGCATAGGAACTCGGGCAGTCGTCTTCAGAATCTTGCGGTTCATCATGCGCTTAACTTTAGACTTGCCGCTTTCTGAATTTTTTGCCTTGTTTTTTTGCTTCAGCTTGCCTTGTCGTACAACAGTTTATTTTTTTGCTTATGTACGTATTTCGGCAGCTGTTATTTTCCGCTTGTGGGCGGCTGCCGATACAGTTTAATTGAACTTGTAGCTCAATTTCTGAGCATGAATTATTAATCTGATGCTCTTTTCTTCAGTTGCTTTGTTTTTGAATGCTTTACTGTTTCTGTTTCTTCAATTCTGCCGAACATACTTGCACTGAGAGTGCTTCTTGCCCCCCCCCCCAGAAATTGAAGAATGACTTCAGCTGAATAAGCAATTTCTTCACTTCTTCAAAATGGGTATCCGAAACACAGGGCCAACTGAAGGCAATGCTTCTGGGATACAAGTTGGATATCCGAAACACAGGGCCAACTGAAGGCAATGCTTCGGATATTAGCTTTCTGGGATACAAGGCTCAGTTAAGGCAATATCCCAGAATTGTCCATGGACTCATGTCTTTGGAAAACAAGTCTTACTGAAGTTTGACTTCAGCTGAAAGACCAGTGTTCTTTAAAAAGACGAGTTTTGTCAGCAATCTGAAACCCAGTTACCCAAAGGCGAAGGTTTCAGACGAGGCTGATTAAACAATTTTCAACTGTTGCTGTTATCCTTGATTTTCTGTCTATCTTTGAAAAATGGATACCCGAAACACAGGGCCAACTTAAGGCAATGTTTCGGATAATGGCTCTCTGGGATACAAGGCTCAGTTAAGGCAATATCCCAGAATTGTCCATGGACTCATGTCTTTGGAGAACAAGTCTTACTGAAGTTTGACTTCAGCTGAAAGACCAGTGTTCTTTAAAAAGACGAGTTTTGTCAGCAATCTGAAACCCAGTTACCCGAAGGCGAAGGTTTCAGACGAGGCTGAATAAAAAACCCTTAAAGAGTAGATAGAACAAAGAAAATTTTGAAAGGATAAAAAGTTGTAAATATTTATATAAATGGCGGCTCCAAGGCCTTTCATTAATTCAAAATGTACTTACAAAGATTGTTCTGCCCCGATGGGTTTACACATGATATTTTTTCAGTACATCAGCGTTCCAGTGATTTTTCAACTCAGTTCCATCCAACTGCCGAAGTCGGTATGTCCCTGGCTGAAGCTCATCATAGATTTCATAAGGTCCCTCCCATGCAGCTGAGAGTTTCCCATGGATTCGGCCTTTCTGAACTGCAGCAGCATTCCGAAGGACAAGGTCTCCAATTTTGAGAGGCCTTGCATGGACCCTTCGGTTATAAAATTTGCTGATTCTCTGCTTATAAGCGGCCATCCTGTCTCGGGCTGAGTCTCTTACTTCGTCGAGGAAATCGAGAGATTCCCTCATCAGTCGCTCATTCTCAGCCGAGAAGTGGTGCACTCGTAGGCTCTCCGAGCCAATTTCTACCGGAAGGACGGCTTCGGCACCATACACCAATTCAAAAGGTGAATAGCCCGTTGCCTCTTTTTCAGTATATGGTGCCGAAGACTCGTGGAACTCGCACCACTGATTTTTATTTTTTCGCTGATACCACTCTGGAAGTGGTCTCGGCTTTTGGTAACTCTGCTCCTCCTTCGTCACGCTGTAAATTTTGGCGCGTGGAAGAGAGAGCGGAATGTAGGACTCGTATCTGCCTGTGTATGAGGCAGATCTTTCCTTCTTTGGGTCGCTGGCCGAAGATTGCTCCGAGGCCTTTGACTTTCCCTTTGCCTTATGGCCTTGGCCTTCAGACAAGGGTATTTGTCTCTGTTTCCCTTCCCCGAATTGAGGTTGGGTTTTCGCTTTGTTCCATTCTTCGGCTCGGATGAACTTATCCGAAGCATTAAGAGCTTCCTCCAAGGTCTGCGGGGTATGCATGACCATGAAGTCTAGGAACTTTCCGGGCTGAAGGCCATTCTGCATTGCGAAAACGGCTAGCCCCTGGTCCAGCTGGGAGACGCTTGATGACTCGTTACTGAAACGGGTCAGGTAGTCTCGGAGGCTTTCGGTTTCCCCCTGCTGCAGACTCATGAGTTCTGCAGTAGTCTTCTCTCGGCGGTTTGCCGTGGAAAACTTGCTCCTAAATTTGGAGGACAGATCATCCCACCCTGTTATGGAGCCTTGCCTTACTCCCTTGGAGATCCACGCTTGCGCGACCCCCTTGAGAGTGGTTGGGAAATATTTGCACCAAGTCGCTTCGGATCTGGGGCAAAGATGCATATGAGTCTCATACGAGGCCACGTGATCCTTCGGATCCGAGGTCCCGTCATATGTGATGTGCGACGGTATTTTAACCGTGGGCACGCGCTCTTCCAGTATCCATTGCTCGAATGGTGAACTGGCGGGAAGCATAACGGCCTTGCCCTTGTTCCTGGCCGTAGGGACCGCGCTCCGCCCTCTTAGAGAGGTAGGAGTGGTTTTCGTCCCTGGCTGGGAAGTCTGGGCCTCGGCTGCAGGGAACGAGAGGCGACTGCGCACGCTCGGTTCCTTGCCGCCGAGTCGGTCGAGGACGCTTCGGCGAACAGGCTCAGGTTCTCGGTGAGTAGACTCTGGCCGAGAAGCTGAGGTGCTGCTCTTATGCGTTTCTGGTCGGGAGGTTGAGGATCCTTTGAAAAATTGAGGGTTCTTTTTCCTCTGTTTTTCATTTTTCCAGGAATCCTCCTCCCACTCTTCCAGTTCCCGGAAGGAAGGAAGCTCCCCACCATCATGGTCTAACTTCCTCCGCTGATGCCGGGTATGCGGAGGAGTTCGATCACGAGGTGATGGCATATTTTGTGCCCTCATCGCCTCCATGAGTACTGCCAGCGCTCTTGCCACCTCTTCCGAGCTGGGCCCCGTCAAAGGGGTCCTTGGCCGAGTGTGGGAATGAGGGCGCGCAGCCGATGGTTGGCTTTGGGACACTGAATGTGTCCTATGATCGGACTCACCCCTGCTAGACCGAGAGTGACCCGGCCTATAATGAGAGTCATGAATTACGGGAGATAGGGAATCCTCCTTGTATGATCCTCCCCCCGAGCCGGCACCCTTGGGAGAGTTCCGGTCCGGCGAGGGTGATGGTGTAGGGGTTTTAGGCTTTTCGCCCGCTCCTTGACGGAGGCTTTTGCTCTTGCGGTTCTTAGCCATTGCTGCTAAGATATTTGCAAGATGATCTTGGTTAGGAATTTGGCTTAAAGATTTTTGAAAGTCCTCCCCACAGACGGCGCCAAATTGTTTCGGGTGAAAACAATGGGACCTTGCCGAAGGTCCGCTGAAACGGAGAAGACTGGATTCGGTCCAATTTTTGATGGGCCGAAGGTTTCCTGCACAGTAAACACACGTGAACTAGCCTCGGGGGTGTTGCCGAGGAAGGCCCCTCCGATGCTAAAGTCAGTACAATGTGTAAAAAGAGAACACTATGCAAGAGAGTTAATTGCTTGAGGCTTTGATGGAATATCTGAGAATGTATGAGTGAACATGTAAATTTTTTTCTATGTCTCTGAATATTGATGGCTTTTATACCTCTTCATAAATGGATAGGTTGGGCCTTAGCCCAATTGACTTGCTTTGTGGGCTGACCTTTGACTTTAGCACAATTGGAGAGTTGAACCTTGACCTTGGGCTTTTGATTGGATCATTTAATGCCTAGGCCCAATTGGACTAAATTGGACCCAAACAGTACTAATTATCATTAGTACAGCTTTTCGTTAGATTGAATTGGATTGGTAAATTTGGTTTAATGTGCTGACTACTGGATTGTCATTTGATTGTAGAGATGTAGGGGAAATTCCCTGTTTCTCTTAGAGAAAAACGAAATTTGTTTTTTCATGGGGGCATTTTCGTGAATAAATCAACAACTTTTTCATTATTGTGAGCTCCACAATTAAATAAAGTTGTTGGTTTATTTACAAAAATGGCATGTAAAAAACAAATTTTGTTTCTCACTATGAGAAGCTGGGGCTCCTTCGAGCTCTAGCTGCAGTTGGCGCGGCTTTAATGATGGGAGATGATATGTACAAGTTCAGCCGATCCCCTAGAGGACTCGATAGTGGCCGAGGATGACCAAACCAAGAGTTCCTCAGATACACTGTAAAGAACATCCTCAAAGGGTTCAAAGACAGATTGAATTGAACCATCAATGCTTTGAGCTGAGGACCGATGCTCTTTAATTCGCAGTGTATCGGAGGAACTCTTCGTTTGGTCATCCATGTCTATGTTTACATCATGAGATCACTCTTCGGTGATGGAATTGCAAGCGTGAGAGTGGATGAAAGACTCTACATCAATGCAGGGTAATAAAGAACTCTGGAAACTAATTTCAGCCTTTCAGGCACTGGAAAGCTGAAAAACTAAAGCTAAGGGAGAAAATGATGAAAAAAAGCTTGAAACATTAAGAAAAATTATGCAAACGAAAACGCAATACTAGCACTTTAATCCTCAGTATCTGGGATGCTAGGTAGCTCAAATTCTCAAAACAAGCACAGAACAAAATTCTTGAAGTTTCCTTATTTAAACCATTTACTACTTAATAGCATGAAATTTAATTGGAAAATTTGATTCTAATAATCCCACCTTTAATCAGTTTGCTGCTAATAATCCCATCTTTTGAATATTATCTAATAATCCCACCTTTGGGGGTATTCTCTTCTAATGGTCCCTTATGACCGGTAACTTGTTGTTTGGGTAATTTTTTATTTTTATTTTTTTTTAAAAAAAAAATTCCTTGGCTACCAGGAGGTAAGAAAAAATATTATTTTTTTATTTTTGTTTTCAAAACGATAAGGAAGAAGGAAACGGAAAAAAAATTGCTTTTTAAATTTTTTTGTAAAAGAAATATAAAAAATATTTTTTTTTTAAAAAAAAAAAAAAAATCCTTGGCCACCAGGTGGTAAGCAAAAAAATTAATTTTTTAATTTTTGTTTTCAAAACGATAAGGAAGAAGGAAAGGGAAAAAAAAAATTACTTTTTAAATTTTTTTTTAAAAGAAATATAAAAAAAAATATATTTTTTTAAAAGAAATATAAATAAAAAAATATATTTTTTTTAAAAAATAAAAAATCCTTGTCCACCAGGAGGTAAAAAAAAAATTAATTTTTTTATTTTGTTTTCAAAACGATAAGGATGAAGGAAAGGGAAAAAAAATTATTTTTTAAATTTTTTTTAAAAGAATTATAAAAAATATTTCGACGAATCACAAAGTGACACGTGGCATATTAACCCATTACACCGGTCACCAACAGGTTAGGGATCATTAGAAGCGAATGCCTCCAAAAGGTGGGATTATTAGATAATAATCAAAAGGTGGGATTATTAGCAGTGAACTGGCCAAAGGTGGGATTATTAGAATCAAATTTTCCAATTTAATTATACTCACTCCGTTCTATTTTATTTATTTTTTATCATCCCTGTTCATATAGGATGAACAATAATTGTTTCGTACACTCGGGTGTATCATGCGCATGGTACATCCGGAAGAACATCACCCTATGAATAAAAGAACATTACTTATAAATAGAAGAACATTGCATATAAATAAAATAATATTGTCTTTACATAAAAGAACATTACATATAAATAAAAGAACATTACTTATAAATAAAAAAAAAATCGTAGTTACAATAATTTATTATACATTACAAACGAGCATATCAGTGGCGGAGCCAGGATTTTTATCACGGGGGAACGGACTAATTAAAGACGACGTTGTTCTATAATTTGACAAAAAAAACCCTTACAAATATACTTAAATGCATAAACTGTGCGTTTGATATTTAAAATTAAGTTTTACAACCCAATAATCCAAACTACTTAGTCATACGATCCAAAAGGTTGAAAAATAATACTTGTAACTATTAATTTAAATTAAAGTCCATTTTCAAATTATTCTTTTTTAAGTTTCTATTACAACAAATAGTTTATTTGTGGTTGCAATTTGAGCTAGGTAATTTAGAAGGTAATTTTTGTGCTATAAAATAATATTTCACAGTAGGAAAGGGAAAAAACATAAACTACATAACTAGTAGGGGTAATTTAGGTGTTATAAAATAAAATTCTATAGTATGAAAGGGAAAAGAACAAATTACATAGCTAGTAAGGGTAATTTAGGTGTTATAAAATAAAATTTCATAGTACAAAAGGGAAAAAACATAAATTACATAGTAGGAAAGGGGAAATATGAAGTATTAAAATTCAAAAAAGGAAAAAAAATGCTAGGTTAAGGGGTTGAACTAACTCATGACCTTAAAAGCCCAACATAGACACTTTGACCACTAAACCATTTCTTTCTCTTTGTAATTATACAACATAGAAATTTATATAACCATTTTCTTAAAAAAAAAAAAAAAGGTGGGGGGACAAGCGTCTCCCCTTGTCCCTACCTGGCTCCGTCAGTGGAACATAAAGTACATCAAAAAGAACGTTACATATAAAAATACAGAATATTACATATAATAAAAGAACATAACTTAAAAATAAAATAACATTACATATAAATATAAAAGAACATTATCTATGAACAACAATGGTAGTGCCAAAAATTCAAACAGTCAAATAATTTCATGATAATAAAGTTTTATATAAATAACAAACATTATCACAAAACACAAAATATAGGTAAAAATAACAAGCAAAGAGAGAGTTTACTATTGAAGCACAACCTAGGATTTCATATTCATG
The DNA here is from genome assembly GCF_001683475.1 of Chenopodium quinoa. Taxonomy (NCBI): domain Eukaryota; kingdom Viridiplantae; phylum Streptophyta; class Magnoliopsida; order Caryophyllales; family Amaranthaceae; genus Chenopodium; species Chenopodium quinoa. The sequence goes on from NW_018744835.1 coordinate 116,674, forward strand.
AAATAGAACAAAGATGAACAAAAAAAGAGAAGTCATACCTCAAATGAGTAGAAAACCCTTGTAAAGTGAATTAATAGTGGAAGTCAAGCAAGCTGAACACTCAATTGCAAGTTTTTTAGCCAAAATAAAAAATACCCAAAATTCTCAAATCATGAAAAATCCGAAATTTTGGTTGTGAAATTCGGATTTTGGAGTGTAAAATCTAGTATAAATGTGTTTTGTAAGTGATGAATTAAGCACATAAAAACTGTAAAAATCAAGAAATAAAATGGAGGAAGAAGAAGTTAGAGGGAGAGGAGAGAGAGTATCGAAGAAAGAGAAAATAAATGGGTGAAACGAACATTACATTACATATAAAATAAAAAACATTACATATAAAGGAGGCTTCATAAAAAGAGAACGTTACATATATACCTGGGCACCGTGCCGGGCCGTGCCGCCGCGGGCCGTGCCTGTCGGGCCACGGGCTGGTTCGTGCCGTGCCGGTCGTGCCGGCGGGCCCAGGTTTTCGTGTCGTGCCGTGCCGGCCATTTTCACAGGCCAGCCCACGGCACGGCACGGCCCTCATGCCTGGCGGGCTCGTGCCGTGCCGGCCACGTGCCGGCCTGCGGGCTGGTGCAGTTTTCAAATTTTTTTTTTTTTTTTTTTTTTTTTTTTTTTATGACAACATTATAAATTAATAAGTTTATAATGTATATAAGTTATAAAATTATAATTATAAGTTTTATAAGGTTATAACTTATAAGTTTATAACTTATAAGTTATAAGTTATTAAGTTATGAATTTTATAATTATAAGTTGAATATTTATGTTTTATAATTTGTATATTCAATATTTATATTTATATATTTACTTTATACTATTACTTTAAAATTTAATGTTTATGATTTATTAGTAATTGGTATAATTTTATTTTTTTTTAATATGAATTTACAAATTGTAACAAAACGGGGAAAAAAGGCAAATTGGACTTTGGATGTGAAAAATGCGTACTTTATATTATTATTACTTGAGTTGAGAAAATTGTACAATGATAACAATGATAAAAATCATACAATGATGGTATTAAACAAAAATTGGAAAATGATAAAATTGATATTTTTAAAATCGTACAATATACAATAATTGTCTATTCTTCTTCTCCTTCTTCTTGCTCGTCTTCGTCTTCGTCTTCGTCTTCGCCTTCGCCTTCAAGGTCATCGGCTAGTTGCATAGATTGGGAACTAGCCGAACCCGAACCGGAAGCGGAGGTTCCTTCTTCGTTGTCGTTGTGGTCGTAAGAACGGTCTTGTGAGCGATTTTCCGCATCCAACCAATCTTTGAAACACACGCACATTTCTAGTGTTTCGGGTTTTAGACTTGTTCTTCTATCGTCTAAAACCCTTCCGGATGCGCTGAAAGCTCGTTCGGAGGCGACGGAGGAAACTTGGATAGCAAGAATGTCTCGTGCCATTGCCGCCAAAGTTGGATGCTTCGAGCTTTGTTGTTTCCACCATGCAAGGAGGTCGAGGCTGTTTATCTCATCGTCGTCCATGCCTTTGGTGAAGTCGTAACTCAGGTACATCTGCAACTCCGAGACGTCGCTTTGCGTTCTCCTGATTGATGAATCACCTGAAAACCTTGAAATCAAGTTAGTAGCTTGTGAAAATAAATGTTTGGCCTTCTTACTTACGTTTTTGGATGGTTGGGAAGGCCCTGAGCGAGGAACGGTGCCATATTTGGCTTCATAGACTCTATATAAAGCAAAAAACTGATCCTTCACATTTGTCTTATAGTTTTCTACATCATCGTCAAGAAACATGCATTGAAAGTAAATGTCAACTAACATAAATGTGTTTTCATACTTTTGCCTAGGATCTAATATGGAAGCAAAAATATAAATCAAAGGAATTTCACTATAATATTTACGCCACTTTTTTTCCATTGCTGGAAGATACTGATCATAATCACTTTGATCGCGATGATCAGCGAAAAGTTGGGCGAGTAAGCATGCATTAGAAAGAAAGTTTTGAGCACAAGGATTGTAAACAGTAGAAAAACAATACGTCATGTTATATAATAACTGTAAAAATTGCATATATCTTTCACAGTTTTTCCAATCATCATCATACAAAGCATTTTGTGGAAATTTTTGGTTGTAAAATAATGTTAACGGGCCCTTGTACTCAATTGCCTTTGTTAACATGTCATAGGTGGAATTCCACCTAGTTGGGCAATCGGTTCTAATTTTTATTACCCTTATCTTTTGTTGTTTTAGAAAACTCTTCCATTCTTGGTATCTCATGTTAGAGCTATTAATAGACATAATAGCATCTCTGATTTTGCTGTAGTATGGGCCAATTGCCCGAATTCCATCCTGTACACATAAGTTAAGTACATGGCAAACACATCTAGTATGAAGAGCTTCACCGTCTAATAGTACATCGGTTAAGTTTTGTTTGATAAGATTAGCTGTGTATGTCATAGAGGTTGCATTATCAAAAATCATAGACATCATTTTATCTCGAAGGTTGTATTCGTCTATTGCTTGCATTAAATGGTGAGCAATGTTAATGCCGGTGTGTGGGTATTCCAGCATTTTGAAATGTATTATTCTTTTTTGTAACATCCATTGATCATCTACCCAATGGCAAGTCACACATAAATAGTGATATTTATAACCACTATCCCAAGAATCGGCTGTTAAAGATACTCTACAGTTAAGGTTACTCAATTCGGCTTGTAACCGGACTTTGTACTCTAGGAAATTTTTCATTGCGGCGGAACGAACGGTTTTCCTAGAGATTCTTTTATGTTGGGGTTGTAGTGCTTTGTTAATGTAGGTGTTGAATGCGTCACTTTCCGAGAAAAGAAAAGGTTGTTCGGCGTGTACTATCATTTTTCCTAGTTCATCCCTATCCCTCTCATAGTTGTATGTAAAGCCGTATGGATGGAATTGGGAAATTTTGGGCTGGGTTGGATCACTAGCTGGTTTTGCACAAGCTTTCATGTGTCTAGATAAGTGTCCCGTCCCGTTTTTAGTAACTGCCGTGTATACACTATTACATGTTTTACATTTTGCCCATTGTTCACCATCTTTACTTAGGACAAAATAACGCCATACCTCACTCCTTCGGTTTTTCAAAAGTAGCATCTCAGTTTCGGTTAACCATTCATGATGTGTGTGATGGTTAGTAGTGGGACTAGTGGGAGTGGCAGTAGAACCGGAGGGAATTCGGGTACTTTCTTGGCTACCTTGGCTAGAACAATAGTTTTGTTGATCACCGATATAATTAGGTGGAAATTGGTATGGTGGTAGTGGAAATTGGTTTAGTGGTGGTGCTGGAAATCCCGACGTATTATATGGCTCATAGCCCGGGGGGAAGTAAATGGGGTCATTGGTTTGACTCGTAATTTGGGGGCTCGTTGTATTTGGTGGTTCCCTAGAACTACTACTACGGATAAGTCGGCCTTTCCCCCTAGACCTAGATGATGGGTTGTTCGATGCCATAATTAACAATTAATTTTTTAATAAAAAGTGGTTAACTATAATAATAATAATTAATAACAACAATTTTAACAATAAAAATATCAATAATAATAATTAATAACAACAACTATAACAATAACAATAACAACAAAAATAAATAATAACAACAATTGTAACAATAATAATAATTAATAACAACAATTATAACAACAACAATAACAAATTAACAATTAACAACAATAATAATTAAACAAGATTATTCTAATAATAACAATAAAACAATAATAAATTTAAGATTAGTTTAGATCTTACAACCGTGCTTCAACGCTCCACTAATTACGATTACGAACTTTTTAATTTTTTCCGATATTAGGAAAATAATTAGAGAATTTAAGAGAATAATTAGATAATTTAAGAAAATAAGATTATTAGAGATTTAGAGAATATAAGAGATAAGAAGAAGAGATTGTGATTTTGTGATTTGGGAATGAAATGGAGGTGAGTATTTATAGAATTTTTGGCAAAAAACTAGCCGTTTTATAGCCGTTGGCCCGCGGGCCGTGCCTACGGGCCGTGCCTGCGGGCCAGCAAGGCGGGCCATGCCCGTGCTCGTGCCGGGCCGTGCCTGGGAAATCTCAACCGTGTCCGTGGCACGGCCTGTGGCACGGAAGTTAAACTTCGTGCCGTGCCGTGCTTGACTTCGGGCTGTGCCGGGCTGCGCCGAACGGCGGGCCGTGCCGGGCGGCACGCGGGCCAACCCGGCCCGTGCCCAGGTTTAGTTACATATAAATAAAAGAGCATTAAATTTATCCCAATGTTCTTTTATTTATATATGTAATGTACTTCCGGGTGTACCATGCACATGGTACACCCCCCTCTACCATACTATTTTCATAAAATGAAGTAGTAAGTAAAAAGTGAATCTGTTTCTTTTACTTTCTAGGTAAGAGAGAATCGTTTAGAAACAATTGTATTACGAAGTATTATGTTTTTCTATATCAACCTTGTGGTGGGGTAATAATTGAGAAAAACAAAATTAATTTTTCCATACCTTTTAAAAAGTATGAGAAAACACTTATGAATAGTGCAATGACGATTATATTCATAATGTTTGTTTATTTGCCCCTATTGATATGATACTAACTACCTCTAAGCTTTTCCTTGTGTGATATAATGGTTAACTTTTATGAACAATGTTTGGACAATTACACCCGTTAAAATGTTTATTTACTTATAAACTCTCAAGAATAGTGTGCGGACATTTATACCCTTAAAAATATTTGTATACATATTTTCCCTTATTATGTTGTCAACAGTGGCGGATCCAGGATTTCCGAGATAGTGTGTCACCATCAATTATTGATCACTTGTGAAAGTACAATTTTTTTTTCCATATCTTGTTCATAATTAATTTCAATCCAAAAATTATATATAAAAAAAATATTATATTTACCAAATTGATTTCAATCCAAAAATAGGACACAAAAATCCATACTACAACCAAATAGTACTTAAAAATTCAATTTTACAAGTCAAAAATACTACAAATAACATTTATAAACAAATGGTACTATGAAAACTATTATATTAACTTTATGATTTTTTAGTTAATTGATAAGCTTTATGGGAAAATATTAAAATTGGTTGCACAAATATAGGATATAAATAGGAAAAAAAATTATAAAAAAAAAAAAAAAAAAAAAAAAAAAAAAAAAAAGTGAGATAACTTAAGAGACCGGTTATTAAATATAACTGGTCTTTTAATTAAAAAAGAAAGCAGCGCAAAAAAGTGTGAAATGCAATAGCAGTACCAAAGAGACTACTTATATAAATAACCAGTCTCTTTTTTATTTATAAAAAAAACACTCACGCAGGGCAAATTTGTTGTAGCAATAGCAGCATTAAAGAGACCGTCTATCTATAATAAGCGGTCTCTTTGATATTTTTTTGTTGTAGCAATAGCAGCATCAAATAGACCGCCTATCTATAATAAGCGGTCTCTTTGATATTTTTTTAAAATAAAAAATACTGCGTCACAGGACCCACTATGACTAAAGGTGGGTCCGCCCCTGGTTGTCAACAATAAAGATAAGGAAAATTTATCAACAACGAACCAACCTTTGCTTCATTCTCCGAAAATGCACCAACCTTTAAATATGCCTAAAATAAACCTAAGTTTCTAATTTTTCTCCCATATTAAACCAAGCAAGTTAATATGTTATATCATGTTACAATCCACGTGTTATATCCTCATTGGTTAATTTCTTTTTAAAAAAAATTCTGATAATTAAAATGAATTATTATTTTCATTTTAAAAATTTTGATAATTAAAAAAAAATACTCCATTTCCCCACCACTGCAACCCCTCCTCCCACCGCCACCCCTCCTATGTCGGCGGCCAGCGACCACCACCACTCCCTCCCTCCCTTTCCCCCACCCTCCATGAAACCACTCAAAAATAACCCACACCCACTACTTGCACTACCCATGACCTCAAAAAACCACCATATCCACCACGAAAATCACCCAAAAAATCCTAACTATTTCCATAAACAACCCTAACCACCTCCATAAACAACTCAAAAAACATCCAAACAAGACTAGATCTAACAACAATTACTCACAAAAATAACCAAGAAACTAGATCTAACAACACTTAGAAATTAAATAAGAGAGGGAGAAAGAGAGAGAGAAGAGTGACGGTATGTAGGAATGTAATCCGTGGCTATTCACATTGCTTAGCAGAGTATATATACAAAGAGCCTAGGTAAATGATGTCTAGGGAATCATTACACAATCATTAATAGCAGCCTAGGGAATAATATATACATTGTCTAATAGTAGTAGGCCGTAGTAGGCGAGAATCCGAAAATCTGATAATTCGATTCGCAATCGATCTGAATTTTTGGATATTCGATCCGAGTTTTATTACGAATGGGATATATCCGATCCGAAAAAGTGGGTATCGGATGCGAATTTGGATATTGATTTTCAAAATTTCGGATATCCGATATCCGAAATATAAAGGCTTAAATAGTGAAATATATATAAAAGTTTAAATTGTTCATATAAAACTAATCCTATATTATTAACTTATTATAATATTCTGAATATATTTGATCATAATTTTTAATGCAAAAAGACTACTATTTTGTTAAAAATATGTTGTACAACTTAGCGATAAAAAACAGTAAAATTAGTAAAATTTGAAAAGTAAGCATAATCTATTTTACTTAATATTGGATAATGGATATCCGAATCATCCGTTACGAAAATTTTGGATATCCGAATTTCGGATATCCGAAATTTTCGGCTCAGCTTTGGATATCGGTTTCTGATATCCGAGTATTCGGATATCCAATCCAAAATGTGATTTCGAATCGGATATCTGATCCGTGAACAGGTCTAGTTAGGGTAATTCTCTTTCATAAATATAATACAAACAACAACAACAACAACAACAACAACAACAACAACAACAACAACAACAACAACAACAACAACAACAACAACAACCACCTGCCGATTGAAGTGGTGGTGGTTGTTGGTTGTCGATCGCCGACAGGGGGAAGAGGGAGTCGCTGGCAGCAGTGGGGTGGGGGGAAGAAGGGTTGGCAGCTGTGGGGTGGGGGGAAGAAGGGCAGTGGGATTGGGTCCTTGGCGGAGGTTTGACTTTTTTTTTAATTTTATTTAGTTAATTTTAAGAAGTAATTAAAGGAAAATAAAAAAAAAAAAGACCGGTTGATCAGGTCATAGGTCATTCGGGTTTACTAAGAGAGAAAAATTACAAACTTGGGTTTATTTTGGACAGATTTAAAGGTTGGTACATTTTGGGAGAATGGATCAAATATTGGTTCATTGTTGTTAAATTTTCCTAAAGATAATTAGCAAATACTCTTTATGAAAGTGATACATTTAAAAAAAAAACATCTACACGTAAAAAATAATGCATTTAATAAACCTAAAAAAATAAATAGAGGGAGTACCAATTTAGACTCTTTAAACGAAGGAAATCAAGCCTAAATCAAAATATTCACCCAAGAAAGAAATAACGACAATGAATCAAAAATTAAAAGTATAATAAAATCTGATTAAGAAAACTCTTAAAACATGCCAAAATCTTGTCCTAATAATGCCTTAAATGGAACTTATCATGTTTAAAGGGTGCATTAATCAAATATATTACTTCGTCCTAATTAAACTTAAATCAAATTGTATTCATAATTGAGCAGCCTTGCTTAAACCCAGATCATTCTTCTCTCTCTGCTAACCAGGCCAGCATTTCCAATTTTCAGTTCCCAATTTGATAACCACTAACCATGCCAGCTTCTTTGCCATCATCTCTTGGAGACTTTGGCTTAGGAGAAATGACTGGGTCTTCAACAAGAAATCAGCCCAATCCAATTCTGGACCAAGTTTCTTTACACACCTAGCCCATGAGCTTTGGACCAAATGCAATGCGGTATGCATGGTCTCATTCTTAAACTCTTAAATTAGGAGACAATTTTAGATATACAAGCAACTTAATACTCCCTCTGTCCCTATTTTTTTTGCCCTCATTTGACTGTGCGCGGTCTCCAAGACGCGTTTTAAAACGTCTATATCTTTATTTTCATATACGTAAAAATTATAAAAACATGATATTAATAAAATATACAATGAGACGAATCTAACAAAATCACTCATGACTACATTATCTTTTATAGATTAACGGTAAATTATGGTCAAAGTTTTCAAAATTTGACCCAAAAATGGCAATGGGGCAAAAATACAGGGACAGAGGGAGTATATGAACGCCATGCGTGCACAAGATAAGAAAGATAAATATAATATTGTTTGAAAATTAAGAGTTAAAAATTGTTAACACATACTAATTGTACATACTTGGAGATAATGGAATGATAAAAATTACAAAATCAAAACAAAATACAAACATCCTTTAAGAGTATCATGAGATGTTTTTGCTTCTATACACTTTATATGCTCATTTGTTGTCTTTTATTACGCTTAGCTTGCTCCCTGATAAGAAGATGAAAAATTTCTTTCATAAATGTTTATGACTATAGAAGCTACTGTTGGAAAAATACCTGTTGATTCCATGAAAAATATTAGCCAAATTAAGAACTTCCTTAAAACAAATTGCCATACTCGAATTCAAAGACCTATCCTCCTTCGGTTGTGCCGTGGTTTCGAACCCAATGACTTAGAAGCGAAATACGCCACCACCGGTACAGGTATCCTAGTGATGCACGCCCCCCCCCCCCCCCAAGTTTTACACAACAACCTCCATAATTCGTGTACCCAAATTTGAAGGTTAGAATTCCTCAAGAACTATTCAGATCTGAAAAGGGTAGGTTTGTATTTAGGGTTCAATAATATGGAATTATGAATGCATGATAACAAAGTAATACTCGTGTGTATATACACATATACATATATACACATATACATATACATATATACACATATTCTTGTAGTCAATTCGCCCGGCCGGGCCCGAACAACACCTTAATCCGCCCGGTGGGGCGCAGCTCGCCCTACCGGGCACAATTGAGGATCGCAATAGTAAGCAACCACGGATCCGATTGCATTATCATTTCCAACAACCCACCACTAATGCAAACAAATTAAGTCATAAAATCTTAACAATAAATGAAAGTCTTCGTACTTAAATGCTAGTATTCAAAGATTTTAATTTAACTAACACATTAGTGCACAAGGTTTTCAACACTTCCCTAGTGAGTATCCTAAGATTTTAACTCCTAGGAGCGAGGAAGGGATCTTGGAAACACATACCTCGACTTTAGAGCTTAAGCAATTCCGCAAATCATGGCTACACTTGGAATCTCATGAGTACTTCATAAGGATCACGCCTAATCCGCCCCAGAAGAGCGCCACTCTTTGTACCCACGTTGGTGTTCTCAACATTCCCAGCAAATCCAGGGACTATTCATGCAACAGGCATGTGTAACTCACATGCACCTTGCAAATAGAAGGATCATTCATGCAATGGAACTAAACATTAAGAACATTTAAGATTAACCTCTATCATTCAACGGTGCACCTATCTGGTGTTGGGTTTTGCGGTGTCCGACACCGTGCGGAAACAAAACCCGATAACCGAATCGCATGCATAATAATTACAACATAAATAAAAGCATGCAAAATAAACATAAACATAAGAGAAGAGAAGAGAGAGAAAGAATGCTCACCCTCGTAGCGTGCGTCGCTCAACCGTTGAGCTCGGACTTGAAAGCTTCAAATTTCGCAAGTGCGAGAACCTCCAACAGCTCACACCCTCGCTACCGAACAGTAACCGGTCCCTACCTCAAAGCTTAGTCGAGGCTAGACCAAAACAATTTGGAGTGTTCGAACAAAGGTTTTCTCTCTTATGGAGATCCTTTAAAGTTCACCAATTAAAGTGAAAATCCCAATACCCAATGATGGGTATTTATAGGGAAGTCTCCCCAAGAATTCCAATCATCTTTCACTGTGGGATAGTTGGTAAAAAGCAATTATAAGATTTAATTGAATTCCAAATAAAATTAAAATGCCAAAACAATCACCAAACGACAAGTGGCACAAGGAGAGCAAGGGGTTAGGTGAGGACCACAGGGGGAGGACACTAGTAAAAAAAACACAAATGTGTATCGTTCAAAATTCCCCTATTGCACCGGTTTTGAACCAATCTAGAACTTTAGCACCGGTTCAAAAATGGTGGCAATTCTTAGTTTTAGCATCGGTTAACCGGTGCGAATTAATGTTTTTGGCACCGGTTAAGCGGTGCTAAAAAACATTGCCGCGCTTTTTTAAAAAAATTAATAACAATTGGCACCGGTTAATCGGTGCCATTAATCTGCATATATATTATTAATATTTTGCAATTATAATAATATTAATACTAATAATAATAAATAAAAAAACATGTACATCCTGCAATAATTCTACCATTATTATAATATATTATAATAACAATATAATTATAATTATTATTTAAATTATTATTATTATTATAATAATAATAATAATCATAATAATAATAATAATAATAATTTCTAAATTGAATTAATAACAACAATACATAGATATTAATAATCACAAATGCAATACAATGAAGTGTCATATTTACAATTCCTCAAAAAGAAAAATAAGTGTAATTTTTACAAACAATACTAATTAATAATGTAGTTAAAAAGTTAGCAAAATCTAAATTCAAATAGAAGTGACATTTACAAATTAAAGGTGATAAAAGACGCCAACATGTCTCAAACTTCATTAAGTTTCTTGCTTGTCAACGGACCTTCCATTTGTACCTTGCAAAACTTGGAATAAACAAAAATTATGTTAGAATTAATTACTTAGGTTATGCATGTATAAATACATTTTAAAAAAATTAAATACCAAACTTGATTTATTATAAGTGGCTCAAATATATAGAATGTTTCTATTATTTGTAAGTATAAACAAGCAAGTAATAGTCAAATTCATGCATTTACAAGTTCACTTAGGCAAAAATGGCCTAAAATGGCATGTAACAGCTACTAACGTTTCCAAACTTTTCTTTTCATTCTAAATTTCAATCCAATGACTTATACTAAGCTTATATACCCTTTTCTATTGTTGATAACCATAAACAAGCAACTAAGAGTCTAATTCATGTTTTTACAAGTTCACTTGGGCAATAATGGCCTAAAATGGAATGTAATAGCTTATAAAATTCCCAAAGTGTTATTTTCTGTCTAACTTTCAATCCAATGAGTTATACTAAGCTTATATACAAAAATTTACAAGTTTCGTTGGAAAAAATGGCCCAAATAAGGTCTATATGACTTCTACTTTGCCTATTTTCTACATTTCTTATGAAATGAACTCATTCTTTCTCATAACATGTCAATATTAATTAGTTTTAGGCGGCTAAGGCTTGAAATCACATGAAAAGAGCAATTTACTAAGTTTTAGGACGCATTTTCATCCAAAATGGCCCAAATAAGGCCTATTTGACTTCTACTTTGCCTATTTTCTACATTTCTTTTCAAATGAACTCATTCTTTCTCATAAAATGTCAATATTACTTAGTTTTAGGCGCCTAAGGCTTGAAATCACATGAAAAGAGCAATATACTAAGTTTTAGGATGCATTTTCATCCAAAATGGCCCAAATAAGGCCTATATGACTTCTACTTTACTTATTTTCTACATTTCTTATCAAATGAACTCATTATTTCTCATAACATGTCAATATTACGTAGTTTCATGTGGCTAAGGGTTGAAATCACATGAAAAGTGCAATTTAACTAAGTCAATGGCATACCTCATCAAGTTGTAGTGTGTCCGTACAACGACTCACTATGTCAAACATGAATCTCATCACGTATACGCCACAATCAACTCCGTTATCTTGTTGTGCGCACTAGTATAGGAACAAAGTACATGAATTAAACATGCATAGCAAATTAGCAACATCTTACACATTGTTTATTACGAAAATCACAATATCATGTGGCATTACCATCGGTGATTTCCATGTAGGACCCTGAGGAGCACGACAATTTAACTTCTTCATAACACTATAGAAAAGTAAGTTCAAATTTGATAAGTATGACTAATAAATGAGTTAGGTAATGATAATCAACACTAGGTAGCTATATTTACTTTTGTAGTATGGCCTTCACGAGCAACGTTTTTGGTTAAGGCAATCGAGCTGAATTGAATCAAATACGAAGATTGTGTTATTAGAAACACAAATCACCACTAGGGTCCAATGCAAACTACATAAATTCACAATAGACAAACAAACCAATAATTATAAGTCAACATATAATCAGGGGAAACGATTGAATTTGACATGGTTAGACGTACTCCTCATAACATGGGGCGAATATGAACTTGTCTCCCGCACGCACCGATTCCTTGATACTCTGTTCAACATAGTACATCACGTCAGGGTGGTTGGCTAAGATTCTATTAGAGGAGGTCTGCTTGGGGAATAACCACCCAACTTGACAAGGAGAATCAATGTCACGTAAGTACTCCTGTAGTGCTCTGCATCCATGATAATAAGATATTAATGGAAAAATGAAGGATAATCACCACTAATTTGAATAACATAATTTAAGCGGCATTGAATTACCCCATGAATGTTTGAATGAGGGAAATGTTAAGAATTGAAACACTTAAAAATTCCTTCACATCTTCTTTGCCAATCCATGCAATTACATCCTCATCATAGTGGAACAATGTCTTAGGTAGTGCAACTTCAATGGGATTGTCACTAGGCAACAGACTAACACGATTTTGTAGAAAAATTAAATCCTTAGAGAACAATTGAAGGATCGTGTCTCCAACAAGTGGAGTAGCTTTCATGGTTGAGCCTCTCAAAGAGTTCTTCTTCGACGCTTGTTCACTCTTCGACTATTGTTCACTCATCTTCTTTGTAGGTTGATCAATGCTTTTAGGCTTCTCCACCCTCCTTTTCTTTGAAGTTTGGCTTTTATTCGAAATCTGATAAAAAAAATCACGCAATTGGTTAGAAAAGAAATCCATCCAACTCTAAGGATTGGAAGACAACCGTGCAAAGAGTAAAGAGTGAACCGAAGCAGCCGATGCCGCAGTTGCCGAGGCTGCAGTAGCGCAGGCAGTAACTACCTAGGCCATAGTTACCCAGGCAGCAGTAGCCCAAGCCAAAACAGCCCAGACAACCGTAGCCCAGGCAGCAGCTGCACAGGCTGTACCAGCCCAAGTAGCAGCAGCCCAAGCAGCAACTGCCGAAGTCGCAGCAACTGCCCAGGCCACAGCAGCCCAGGCAGCCGCAGCCCTGGCCGCAGCAGCCCAATCAGCAGCTGCACAGGCCGTAGCAGCTAGGCAGCGGAGATGGGGGCCGGGGAGTCTTGTGTTAAGGCAGAAGTTTTTTTTTTTTTTTTTTTTTGAGGAAAAGTGAGTAAGTGCATATTGGTTATTCAACATTAAATCTGAAAATCTTACCTCCTTGATCAACCTGACCCAAGCACGTGGCCATTCCACAAAGCTACCTTTTGCTCTCCAAAATGTAGTAACCCCATCCTCCTCTATGGGCACCGGTAGTCGGATGTCATGAAACCCCACAATCACAGAATTGATCCCGACCGAGTAATGTTGTGGCCTAAGCGATCGCAAATGAACCGTATCATAGGTCGGTTGTGCATTGGCATACACCACCAAATGCAATCTCCACTATTTGATATCCCTGGGTGTAGAAGTGAACAACGGATCTCTTCCTACACCAATTTGGAAGATCACTTATAAGAACCAAACATATCACAAGGGGTCTTTTCCTACACAATAGATAATGTAATGAAATTCACTACGCTAGAACTAAACAAATCACCTGTAAATCTGGAAATTCATGAGGTGTTGGATTATCAAGCTCCCTCGAGTCCGCATGTGTAGGAGTACCAACCTGTAATAGTAAATTAATAATGCTACCTTAGATCTCACTAAGTTGGTTTGCTTCAAGGAGCTAACTTATGCTTTTATATGCTTAATTGTCATGAATATTGGTATGCTTTTATATGCTTAATTGTCTTGATCTGTTATATATGTCTAGCTTTTATACATGTTGTCCTGAACTGGTATGTCATTGCATATTGTCAGTTTGAGCATGAAACTGCCATGAAGTCTATCAAATTCCTTGAAGAAGAGGCATATGAGTATTTAATCAACATTCCTACCAGTCATTGGTGTAGACATGCATTTACAACAAACTGCAAGTCCAACATGTTGTTGAACAACATTTGTGAGACTTTCAATGCAGTAATTAGGCCTGTTAGAGATAAACCTATCCTCACCCAAATGGACTGGATGAGGAGGTATATAATTAATAGGAATAATGAAAAGTGGAAGGATTAAAAAACAATTACAAGCAACTTAGTGCCATATGTGAGGAATGTTCTGGGAAGGATAAATTTTGTGGCTAGGTCCTGTGTGGTGCAACCATCAAGAGGGAATACATTTGAGGTGTAGCGGAAGGATGACCAAGTGTTAGATGATTGGATAAGGAGACCTGCACATGTTACCATTTGGAACTTACTGGCATTCCTTGTGTTCATGCTTATGCATGCATGTTGGATATGAGGGGTGACATAGAGGCATATGTTGACCCATACTATACCATGGACACATACAAGGCTGCTTGTGAAACAGCTGTCCAACCAATGCCTGGTCCCAAGTACTGGGAGAGAGTCAAAATGAGGGAACCACAACCTCCTTCTTTTAAGGTGCAGCCTGGGAGACCAAAGAGCAAAAAAAGGAAGATTGAGCCAGGAGATTGTTCTACTGCAGATGGTCAACCAAGCACAGCAAAGAGGAAGAAGCAATGCAGCCACTGTGTGGGATTTGGGCATTATGCCACGACCTGCAAACTACCTATTGCACCAGATACAAAGGTGACAAGGTCAGCAGGAAGACCCCCCTTGAACACTCCTTGGATGGTGGAGGAGAGTAAGAAGATAGAGATTAGAGCTGCAAGAAGGTAACACAAGCATTACATCAACTCCCCCTTTGTTTTACCTATATGTATGTTATTCCACTAACTTTTTATTTTTAAATCCATGTCATATAGTGCAATTGTGGCAGGACCAAACATCATAGAAAACAAAAGGTTTCCTCAAGAACAAGAAGGTTGTCTGCTATTAAGCAAGCAAGCACAGTCACAGTCCAGGCAGCCAAGCTCAAGTCAGCCTAGCTTAAGTCAACCAAAAACAAAGACAAAGGCTTCCTCAAGTTAGCCTGCAACACCCACTGTTCAACAACCATTCCAAACAGGTGTTGTAACAAGGGCCAAGCTGCAAACCTTCAGCAAGTTAAACCTCACTCAGTGATGTACTCATGACTGCTTAGAAAACATTATGTCTGTTTAATCTATTTTGGTAGTTTTTCTATGGCTTTGATTTCCATTTGAACATTTGGATACATTATTGTAGCCTTTTCATGGCTTTGATTGCCATTAAAACAATTTCAAGTAAGCTTCTTTTGTCAACCTGTAGTTGAAGTACTTAGTTCCACTAACAATGTAGTTTTCCAATGTTTTCTTTTGTCAACCTGTAGTTCTCTTGAAGTGCTTAATACATGCAAGTGTTTCACATATTTCCCATGTTTAAATCCTTTTCCAATGTTAAAACATTCTCAATTTAACAACTTAGACAAGTCATAAAAAACCAAACTCATAACACTTCATATATATATCACTAAAACTAAAGTCATTACAAGAAATTATAACTACTTAATACAGCTTACTATTAAACAGCCCTAACCATTAGGAAAACTACACCCATTGACAAACCAATATATACAAATGGCCATGCCGACCCAACCAAAACAGTTGATTAAAGACATCTTCCCTATAGTGCACTCCCTGTTCATTCTCTTCATGTCAGCTTTCAAGGCCTTGCATCTCATCTTCAAATTATTAACTTCATTAAGTAAGCACCTCCTTTGGCCACTGATTTCATCAACTTCCCTTTTCAATTCATTGACTTCACCCTTTAGTAGCTTCTTATCCAACAACAGATTGTTGATAACCCCAGTTTCTCAATCTGTTCCATCAGGTTGATCAACCCATTCGAAAGCTTTGCAGTCCCTAGTTTTTGTGATTGGGTCATAAAACTTACAAGATAAAAACTTCTTGCTTGGATTCTCCCTTGTCTAGCTAGTGAGCTTGGCCATTGTCAGACCACTTTGGCATTTTTTTTCCTTGGAAGGGGAAGAGCTAATAAACGACATAATCTTCATCAATTTTAGATCAACAATCACATTTACAGATTTGTACACTAATGAATTAAAATTGTCAATAACAATATTCATTTTTAATTACCTAATGCGAAAAGTCCTAATTTAAATTTGTGAGGAACCCTAATTTTGTAATTGGGCAGTTATATACATACATAACATAATCCAACCATCAATTTGAGTACAAAACCATTGTAAATAATAAACTTAATGAATTTAAACCATAATTACCAAACAAACGACCTATATTTCCCCAATTTGATTACACATAATTCGTTGTCATCGTATGAACACACATACCTGCTACAGCATCTTCAATCTCTTCCTCTTCTCAAAAATCAAATATTGATTTAGTAGTTTTGGTTTTTTGGATGCAATGCAATCTGATTATATTAAATTCGAACAAATATTTGGTTACAAAAGGGGATAATTGGGGGAGAATCGTGCATATATAGAGAGATTTTAAAAAAAATATCCGTTGGAGTGGCCCCAGTAACTGTTCCGTTAACGGAGACAAGATTTTGGTGGTAACTTCAAATTTTTAAATTTTTATGTAGTGTTAAAATAAAACTTTTTTGGGGGGTGTTAAAAAATGTCAGCCTTTTGTCTGGTGTTAAAATCCAAAATATCCTTAAAATAATTAAATTAATAAACCAAATTGAGAAAGTCAAGCTTATTTAAATAGCATGCTAATAGCTAACCATTGGGATAAAAAATAGCGACAAAGTGAATTAGCTTGAAATAATATGTGGCATGCCAAGCTAATTTAACAATTAGCTTACCATTGGAGATTCTCTAACCCTGATTTCATATTGTTTTTTTTTTTAAGTATTTTATTGTTTATTTACTGGATGTTATCGGTATTGCAAGGTGAGTTTTTAATTTGGCATCTAATAATACGTAGTGTATTATGGTGTGTATTATGTGAATCAAAGACCTGTCCTCCTTCGTTTGTGTCGTGGTTTGGTACCCACTGTCTTAGAAGCGAAATACGCCATCACCGGTACAGGTATCTTAGTGACGCACGCCCCACAAGTTTTACACAACGACCTCCGCAATCCATGTATCTGAATTCAAAAGTTGGAATTGCTTAAGAACTGTTCGGATCTGAGAGGGTACGTAGATTTGTGTTTAATGTGTGAAGGATAGGCTCTTATTTGTATTTATAAAGTTCCAATACTAGAAAACCAATAAATCCAAACAACTTATCAGTTTATGTTGTTCCCAACTAGGCCCAACTGATAGCCACTCCAAACAATATCTGACACACACGGTCATGTAGAAGAGGGTACACGACCATGTAGACAGGTTCGTTTGCAAAACCACACGACCATGTAGAGTAAGGTACACGACCATGTGGATCACATGGTCATGTAGTACAAGGTACACGACCATGTATCGGATAGTTGTACAATAATGAGTTTTCAACCAAGGAGTTACTCTCACCTGCTTGGTCGGACAAAACAACCTGATTAAGTCTGAGATAAAAAATTTCCGGTTGCATTACTAACTCCAACAAAAGGCAACAGATTTCAATTTATGATTTGGTAGTTGGAGATGTTGTATTGTCTGTAAGATCAAGTTCCTACAGATGGACTCTTGATCTCTGGATATAGCCTGTCGATTGATGAATCGAGCTCATCATATGAGAGTGAGCAAATTCAGGTATCGAGAAAGAAACCTTTTCTTCTTTCAGGTATTAATATACAAGACGGTTCAGCTAAAATGCTGGTGACTGCTGTTGGTATGAGGACCGAGTGGGGGTCCTTGATGACCACACTCTATGATGGAGACGAAGAAGAAAGACCTCTACAGGTGCAGCTAAACGGGGTAGCCACTATTATTGGAATAATCGGTTTAGGATTTGCAGTATTGACATTTTTGGTTTAAATAGGCCGATTTACAGAGGAGATGTTGCAACACGAGATAAGTAAATGTTCTTCAAAGGATGGTTTGAAATTACTGAACTACTTTGCAACTGATGTTACCATAGTTGTTGTTGCAGTTCCTGGGGGACTGCCATAAGCTGTGACTCTGAGTCCTGCATTTTCTATGAAGAAACTGATGAATGACAGGGTGCTTGTCAGACATCTTTTAGCCTATGAAACAATGGGTTTTGCAAGCTGCATTTGTACTGACAAAACAGGTAACTACTAATTATATGGTGGTTACTAAGTTATGGGTACATGGGCAAGTTAAGAATATATCCACCGCAAGTAGCGATGCTGATGCTGTGAAATCCTCGATATGTAGTATGGCATTGGATACATTTCTGCAACCGTGTTTCTCAACACGGGTTTCAAAGTGGTTATAGGAGAGACAGGGGAGAAGCCGAAGGTATTAGGCACTCCTACTAAAAGAGCAATTTTAGAGTTTGGGTTGCTACTTGGAGGCAATTTTGGTACCTTCCAAGAGGTCAAAGATACTTAAGATTGAGCCTTTTAATTCTGTTACGAAAAAGATGTCTATACTGGCAACTGTTTTTTCAGGTGGTGTTCAAGCCTTTACCAAAGGCGCATCAGAAATAATGCTGGAGATGTTCAACAAGTTTCTAGATCCTAATCTACCACTGTCTAAAGTTATGAGACAGAATATTACTGATGTTATAGACTTGTAGACATATTCGCTTTGAAGGCATTTAAAACCCTATGCATTGCTTACAAAGATACGGATGACTACTCAAGTGATGAGGATAGCAACATACCCGAAGAGAATCTTACAATGATTGCAGTCGTAGGGAGAAACGTCCAGCAGTTAAGGAAGCTGTTCAAACTTGTTTAGATGCCGGGATTATTGTAAGGATGATTACCGGGATTACATTAACACTGCTAAAGCCATAGCAAAAGAATGCGGGATCTTAACTAGTGATGGATTGGCAATCGAAGGGCTAGAATTTCGGAATATGAGCCCCAAGGAGATGCAAGATACTATTCCAAATTTACAGGTATATATAGTGTATAGCAAACCAATGATCAATCTAACATGTACTTTAGGTCTAGTTCTCATCACCTTATTAATGATGGATAACAATTTCGCAATATACTAAATGTTGCTCGTTGGGGTCATTCTGTTTATGTAAAGATACAGATGTTTGTACAGTTCCAGTTGACAGTTGAAAATTAGTTGTCACATATCTAGTTAAAATAATCAATTTCAATATCACAAAAACAGAAATTTTATTTTTGTACGTATACTTAGTATAAAATGTTGAAAATACTGCAGGTTCTGCTCCTCTTACATCAGTTCAATTGATTTGGGTGAACATGATCATGGACACCCTTGGAGCATTAGCACTAGCCACTGAGCCACCTAATAATGAACTAATGAAGCGGCCACCTGTTGGGTGAGACGCCCATATTATAACTAACATTATGTGGAGGAACAAAGTCGGCCATAGCATCTACCAGTTAGTTGCCCCTGGAGCTCTGAAGCTCTCCAATTTGACGGCGAACATCTCCTTAAATCTCACTGGACCAAATGCCACTAAAACTCTTAATACCTTCATATTCAACAACTTTTTGCTATCAGGTTATAAAATGCTTGATTCTATCATATATAAACTACATTCCTCTGCAAATTCCTAATAAATGGGCATGAAACACCTTAAACATGTCTACATAACTGTTGAGCCTTTTGGTTTTGATGGACAAATTGACAAACTCGACTAATGAATGTTTTGAGTCTTTGGTGAATAAAGGATTCAAGCAAAGTTCGTTCCGGAGTAGGAACTTGGATGCGGAGTAGCATTCTTTAAAAAGCCTCGTGCAAATCTCACGTTCTAGTTTTAATTGTGAGCACTCAATAATATAAAGTCGGAAAGGAACTCAATGACTTATGTTAAAGACTACTGGAATAAAAGTTAGTTTTAAAAGATAATTTCTTAAAGAAAAGATAATTTGTAAAAGTTTTAATAAAGATAATTATCGAAGATAATTATCTAGTTGTTTTAATAAATAATAAATTTATCTTTTCAAATAAAATCTTTTTAAACAAACTTTTGATAATCTTTTAAATAAAATATTTGATAAAGTTAGCAAGTGGTTTTTCTGTGAGAAAATCTTTTATACGGCTAATGGTTATCAAGTTGTTAGGATAGTGGTTTAATTAGATAAGGCTAGGAAACCTCTTCATGATCACAATCTGTCAAGATAACTCCACAAGTTGTTAGTGGGTTGTTGACATGTGGACGTGATTATGGTGGAGGTTAATGACTAAGCCTTCTCTATAAATACTCGTGCAAACTATCTCAGAAAAACATAACTCTTAAGCATAAAAATTCCAGTAGCCATCTAATAACATAAAGAGAGTTATTTTCCTTCATATATTCTTGAGTGCAATAGGTATTTGTAATCACAGATTGTATACAAGTACTTTGGGGTTGGGATTGTGAGTTTGTAAGGTGAGGTTAAGGAAGCTTCGTTGCTGAAGTCTTCTGTGAGAGTTGGGAACAAGTTCCTAATTTGGGGAACTTGTTAACGGGTTTGAATCTTCACTTGTACAGAGTTTGATTACATAGTGGAAATTTAGAAAAGCCTATATCTTCTCTCGTCATTATTTCATTTAGTTAAATTCCGCAAAAAGTTTTTAGATTTCACCTCAAATACAATTCACCCCCCCCTCTTGTATTAGCCAGTTAGACTTTCAGTTGGTATCAGAGCGGGAACTCAGAACACGCAGGCAACCCTGTTGAGTAAGTTCCTGGAAAATGGCTTACACAGAGGAAAAGGAATTCGGGAGTACATCCATTCAAAGGCCTCCATACTTCAATGGCAAATTTTATCCTTATTGGAAGGATAAGATGGAAATCTTTATCCAAGCAGAAAATTATCAGGTATGGCGGATTTTACAAGTAGGAGATTACGAAATTACGAAAACAAATGCTAATAATGAGGTAATCCCTAAACCTATGGATGAGTATGAAAAAACTGATTTTGAAAAACTTGAAATGAATGCTACTGCCAAAAAATTTTTAATTTGGGGACTTGGACCCGATGAACATACTCGTGTCAAAGGGTGCAAGTCCGCAAAGGAAATTTGGGATCTTCTGGAAGTTACACATGAAGGAACGTCAGATGTTAAACGTTCCAAAATAGACATTCTTTTGTCTCAGTATGAGCGCTTTGAAATGGGAAACAAAGAATCCATTAAAGACATGTTTACTCGATTTAAAAGTATTACTAACGAACTAACGTGTCTTGGCAAGATAATTCCTATAGATGAGCAGGTCAGAAAAGTCTTAAGAAGTCTTCCAGACAATGACAGATGGAGAGCAAAGGTTGCAGCGGTGCAGGAATCAAAAGACTTCACCAAGTTCAATCTGGAACAACTTGCGGGTTCCCTCATTACTCACGAGATCCAGTCGAACAATCGGACTCAGGAGACTGTCAAAAGTCAAGGGCTAGCATTAAGAGCTAATGAAGAATCCGAAGAGAAGTCTGACATCGATGAAGAAGAAGCTGCAATGTTGGTGAGAAGGCTGAAAAAATTCTACCGTAACAACAAGTTTTTAGACAAGAAGAAAGGATACAGTAAAAGAAATCAGGAACCCAAAGCCAAGTCTTCTTGTCACAAATGTGGAAGCACCAACCACTTCATCAAAGAGTGTCCATTATGGGAATCTGAGAAAGGCAAGGGAAAAGAAGCTGATCAAAGCAGAAATTCCAAGCCTAACTTTTCTAAAACAAATTTCAGGAAAGCAATGATTTCCACGTGGGGAGAATCAAGTTCCGAAGAAGAGGAACAGGAACACACAGACGATGAAGTAGCCAATCTCTGTCTAATGGCAAAGCATGATGATGAGGTAGTCATTCAACCTAGTTATTTGAAATCTCTCTCAAAGGATAAATTAATCTCTTTATTGTTAGAAACCTTAGATGAATATAAAGAATTATGTGCAAAACTAAGGCAAGCCGAAAAGGCAACTGGAATTTGTAGAGATCATGTTAAGTATCTGAATAGCTTAAGAAATGATGTTCAAGGCAGATTCTTTGAATTGTTAGATAAAAATATTATGCTAAAAGAATCCCTTGAAAGAGTCAAGAGTGAGAATATCATGCTGAATATTGAATTGACTCAATATAAAATGTTGTGTACTAACATTGATTCTTGCAGGTCTACTGAAGTTCCTTTAATCATGTTTAATAATGAACTAGAGCATGTTAAGAAAGAGATAAAGGAAACCAATGATAAAAATGAGAAACTAGAAAAGGACCTAGAAATTGCAAGAAAAAGTAAAAATACAGCAAGCACGGGTGTTCCCAAGTGGGTAAAGGAAGCTCAGACAAAAAGAACAGAAGGTCTAGGCTATGTTCATAAGAAGAAGTCCACTGGAAAGAAAAAGAAATATGTGAACTTACCTAGTGAGACCGTTTGTTCTTTTTGTGGTAAAAAGGAACATCGCAGTGAAGAATGTACTAAGAAAGCAAATCTGTACAATAAGAATGTGAACTATGTTTGGCAGAAGAAATCTGATTTAAATGTGTCAACACAGGAACCCATGAATGAAAGGGTTCCTGCTACTAACCCTTAATTTCTTTTGCAGGTCGCAGTGAGGGGGAACAACCAGTGGTACCTCGATAGCGGTTGTTCTAAGCACATGACAGGAGATGAATCCAGATTTCTCTCACTGACGGCCTATACAGGGGGAACAGTGACCTTTGGAGACAATAAGAAAGGCAACATTGTTGCTGTTGGCAAAGTAGGAAGGTCAAGTTCCCATGCAATTGACAATGTATTTTTAGTCAAGGGTTTGAAGCATAATCTACTCAGTATTTCTCAGTTTTGTGATAAAGGAAACTCTGTAAGCTTTTCTTCTGAAAAATGCAAAATCATCAACAATAACACTGGTAAAATCGTTTTGGAAGGAACTCGTAAAGGGAACACATATACCGTGGACCTTAACAAAGTTCCAAAATACAATCTATCTTGTTTAAGTGTTATTGAGGATGATCCACTTCTATGGCATAAACGTTTTGGACATGCTAGTCTTTCATTGCTTGACAAATTAAGGTCAAAGGACTTGGTAATCGGATTACCTTCTATCAAATTCCTAAATGACAAAATTTGTGAAGCCTGCATCAAAGGAAAGCATGTTCGATCATCATTTAAATCAAAGAAAATGGTAAGCACCACAAAACCATTGGAACTCATTCATATGGATTTGTGTGGCCCCGTTAGAATTCAAAGTAGAAGTGGAAAAAGATATGTCTTAGTTCTTGTGGATGATTATTCTAGATTTACATGGGTCATATTCTTACATAGTAAAGATGAAACTTTTGATATGTTTATGACTTTCTTGAAAAAGACACAAAAATCAATAGGTAATCAACTTATTCATATGAGAACTGACCATGGTACGGAATTCGAAAATTCCAAGTTTGATGAATTTTGCAGAGAACAGGGAATAAGTCACAATTTCTCAGCGCCAAGAACACCACAACAAAATGGTGTGGTTGAGAGGAAGAACCGAACATTGGAAGACATGGCAAGAACAATGCTAATAGCAAGTGGGCTTCCAAGGAATTTTTGGGCAGAAGCCGTCAACACAGCATGCTATATCGTCAACCGAGCCATGCTCAGACCAATGTTGGACAAGACACCTTATGAATTGTTAAAAGGGAGAAAACCTAATATTGCTCATTTAAGAGCTTTTGGATGCAAGTGTTTTGTTCACAATAATGATAAAAGAAATCTTGGAAAATTTGATGAAAGGAGTGATGAAGCAGTCTTTTTAGGATATGCATCTAATAGTAAAGCTTATAGAGTTTACAATAAGAGGACTATGTGTGTAGAAGAAAGTATACATGTGATTTTTGATGAAACTAATAATTATGAATGTGTACAGGAATATGAAGATGGAGATTTCGAAATTGGTCTCACTCGTTCAACAGACCAAGATGAAGAATTAACTCCCAAAAAGCAGCCTGTTCGAATTACTGAAAATGCTGATAAGGAACCTACTGAAGTTCCAAACAATACTGAAGCCTCTGATCAAAATACAGAAGAAACAGAAAATACAGAAGGCGAAGCAAATGCAGAAGCAGAACACCATGAAGAAATGGAAGAAAGAGCAACTCAAAATAACACTTTTATACCAGCTCAATCATTCCAACCAAAGCCATGGAAACATCAAAGGTCACACCCCCTGGATAAAATTATAAGTGACCTAAGCAAGGGAACTCAGACGAGATCCCAACTGAAAAACTTTTGTGCATTCAATGCCTTCCTATCAACACTGGAACCTCGAAATCACAAAGAAGCTTTGGAAGATGCTGATTGGATTGTTGCCATGCAAGAGGAATTAAATGAATTCGAAAGAAACAAAGTGTGGCACCTTGAACCTAAACCAAAGAATCAAAAGGTTATTGGTCTCAAATGGGTATACAGGAATAAGCTAGATGAACATGGCACAATTGTAAGGAACAAGGCAAGATTGGTTGTTAAAGGCTACAATCAGCAGGAAGGTATCGATTTTGAGGAGACTTTTGCTCCTGTAGCTAGATTAGAAGCAATTCGTATTTTAATTGCATTTGCTGCATTTATGGGTTTTAAACTTTATCAAATGGACGTCAAATGTGCTTTTTTAAATGGTTTTTTAAAGGAAGACGTCTATGTTGAACAACCACCTGGATTTGAGGATCCAAACTTTCCTAACCATGTTTTTAAGCTCGATAAAGCACTGTATGGATTAAAACAAGCTCCAAGAGCATGGTATGAAAGACTTTCAAAATTCCTTTTACAAAATGATTTTAAAAGAGGAAAAGTTGACAAAACTTTGTTCTTAAAATCAAAAGGAACTCATTTATTAATTGTACAAATTTATGTTGATGATATTATTTTTGGTGCAACTAATGAATCCTTGTGCAAGTACTTTGCTGATTTAATGAGCAGTGAGTTTGAGATGAGCATGATGGGGGAACTCAACTTCTTCCTTGGGCTCCAAATTAAGCAAACTAACGAAGGAATAATGATCCATCAGCAGAAATATGTGAAGGAGTTATTAAAAAAAAATACAGTATGGAAAGCACAAAGATAAACCACACTCCCATGGGAACAACCACAAGGTTGGACCAAGACCCCAAGGGAACTCGTGTGGATCAAACAAAATACAGAGGTATGATTGGTTCCTTGTTATATCTAACTGCTAGCAGACCTGACATTTCGTTTAGTGTAGGTCTTTGTGCAAGATTTCAATCGGATCCAAAGGAATCGCATCTAACAGCCGTCAAAAGGATTCTACGATACTTAAAAGGGACGGAAGACTTGTGTCTGTTCTATCCAAAAAGTGACTCGTTTGACCTAAGAGGATATGCTGATGCTGACTATGCAGGAGATTTGGTAAATCGTAAAAGCACGTCAGGTATGGTCCAATTCTTAGGCTCTTGCATGGTCTCTTGGAGTTCCAAGAAACAAAACACTGTTGCTCTATCCACTGCCGAAGCAGAATATGTGGCTGCTGCTGCATGCTGCTCTCAATTGCTATGGATAAAACAACAGTTGCGTGACTATGGCATTATTTTAGAGTGCGTTCCTATTCATTGTGATAACACAAGTGCCATTTGCATTTCTAAAGATCCAGTACAACACTCTAAAGTTAAGCATATACATGTAAGGCATCACTTTTTGAAAGATAATGTTGAAAAGGGCTTAATTAAGCTAGATTTTATTTCTACTGAATTTCAAATTGCTGACATTTTAACTAAGCCTTTAAGCAGAGACAAGTTTGAAAAGATGCGTGTGGAATTGGGGATGCTACGGCTAAAGTGATTTTTGTTTGGAACCCCTAAGGTAAAATCGGATGTAACTAACGATGCTATGCTCAATCTTGTGTGCATAACACAGCTGAAATTACCCAGGGGAAAGATTTGTGAAGTATTGAAAAGTCACGTATACATACTCTTAATATGTTAAAAATATTGAGCCATGTTGTTTCAAGTTCCCTTTTCATCATTCTTTACTCTCTGTATCATGATCACGTAAATTATCATCATAATTTACAATCAATTTGCTCTTATTTATCTTTTTCATTTTTTATCTGTTTTTCTTCTTGTTATTTTCTTTCTTATCTTTTATTTCTATCTTATTTTTTATTCTTATCTTTTTCCTTCCTTATTTTTTCATGATCAATTTTTCTATTCCTCATAACATTCAAAAATACAAAAAGATTTTTTTTTTTTTTTTTTTTCACGTAAGATAAGGAGCTAACATATTCACTACTCCTTAACTTCCGTATTTTTATCTATCTTATTATTGTGATACGTTTGAAAGATGCAATTATTACATCCTATTAAACCCATACTACCCCTAAAACTACCCTACTACCTTACCATACAAACCGTCACTTTTTCTCACCCTTCCCAATTAAATTTTTTTCTTTAACACTCCACCTTCACCCATCAAATCAATTAAACTCCCCATAAACTTCCATAACCGGCCTCACTCTCTCTCCTCCCTATTCGCACTATTCATCTTCTCCTTCCTTTCAATTCATCCTCATAACCATGAAAACCAACCTAACCTCAACCCCGAAACAACCAAAAACCCGGAAGCCTTCCTCTGTTGGCGGCTCCCCTGAACCAGTCCCACTTGCCGTTGTTCACCCTCAAGCTTCGACAAAGAGAAAGGCTACAACCGTGAAAGGAGGTGACAGAAAGAGGCAAAGCTCTCAAAAGTCTCCATCTTGGAATTACACTCACGGTTATCACATCAATTATGACTGGTGTACGGCAAGTAAGTTCTCCGAATTCATCTCCTTAATTGATTATCAAGAATGGGTGCATTTGTTCCAAAATTGTTCTCACTATCCAATTTACCCTAAGCTTTTGTTTGAATTCAAAAATACTTTCAAACACAACAATGGTGTTTGCACGGCTACGGTCAAAGATACTCACATTCATTTTGATATTGCATATTTAGGGAACTTGTTTCAAGTCCCCACCTCTGGCTATAGTTCATACCTAAAACACAAGCAAATTGTGCAAATTGGGCTTTATGATGAGAATAGGGTTATTAAATTTATCGGTGGAAACCCGAAAAGCAAGACTTCGCATCATAACATACTCACCCCTCTTCACAAATTATTGTTCAATTTCACATGGAGAGGCATTGTTCCTCGTTTGCAAAAACGTAGCACAGTATCCCTACTAGATGCAACCATCATCTTTTGTCTTGCTCGGAAAATAAAAATAAACTTTCCAAAGTTGATGATTGAACATTTGGCTTTCTATGCAAATAAATCTACTATTCCATATGGATCTCTCCTCACTGTGTTGTTTAAGTCTTTTGGGATTGATGTTGAAAGTGAGTCACCCACTTATATTAAACCTGAGAACATTCTCTCGGAGCAATCTTTGCTTCGCCTGAGCCTTAAACTTGAGAGTGGGACACTTACTTTCTTGACGAGAGGAAGTGAGGAGAAAAATCGTGGAAAAGGGAAAACACAGGTTGTAGAGGGAGATACAAGTGAGTCAGAAGAGGAGGAAAGTGAGTCTGAAAAAGAGGAAAATAAAGAAAAAGGAGAGGAAGAAAAAGGAGAGGAAGCAATTTCTGAGGGGGAACCTCAGGAGGCAGTTTCTGTGGAAGAAGAGGAGACTCAGAGTGAGGGGGAATCTAGCTCAGAAAGTGAGAGTCTCGACCTCCCTTATACAGGAGGACTAAGGCGGAGTAAGAGGAAAATTGTCAAACCTGCTACTTCTACTCTAAAGCCTGTGATCATTGAAGACATTAGCTCTTCTGATCACTCAGACCCTGATTTCACCCCTACACAAGTTCCTTTTGCCTCCGAGCCATCTCCTGTTCCTGCCTCTCCCACAAACCAAGCTAAACCCTCTTCCCCTCCTGTTTCACCAAAACAGACTTCTCCCTCTCCCTCCCCAGCTTTTCCTACATCACAGCCTACAGGCTTTGCTGCCTTCTCTGGAACAAATGCTTCTGTTTTTGATATTCAACAGGTGAAAGCAGAAATGGAGAAGCTGGTAAAGATGGTGTGCACAAAGCTGGAGGACATGGCAAAGCAGCTGGCTTCTCTTCAACGCCAAGTGCAGGCTGTGGCAGATGCTCAGGCAACCAGTTTTACTGGGATGGAGAACAAAGTTGATGCTGCTGAGAAGAACATACTGCACAGCACTCAGGAGATATTGGAGACGATTAACAGGGTGGCTTTTGAAGAGGTGGAGGAAGCTTCCAATGACCCCAAAACCCCAGCTGATGAACCTACTTACTCACCATAATTGCAATTTCAAACTTGTCACTTTTACTTCTTTTGTTTTTGCTTGTTCCATTCGGATTTCAGTTTGTAACTCATAACTTTTGCTACTCTTTCCTGCTTTTGATTTTCGTCTATGGGAACTTGGCTCGTATTTTTCATATGATTGTGTGTGTTTGCTGATGATTTAGTACCTAACTTATTTTTGCCTTGCATTATTTGAGCTCACTATTCCCTACGTAGTCTAGTGGGAGTATAGCAAAATGTTTTTTTCAATCTTTTGATAATGCCAAAAGGGGGAAAAAGACAAACTTCATGGCGGCTAAGGTGTTTACCAAGGAACTCACACATCGAAGGTACAAACTTTTGCTAAGTTCAGTTTTTAAAGTCTTTGTTAATTTTTCTTTTGCTCAGTTTTTTTTTAAAAAAAAAAAAAAAAAAAAAAAAAAAAAAAAAAAAAAAAAAATACTTTTTAATATTTTTCTAAGTTCTTTAATTGTTTTTTTGTTTTCATGCCTTACTTTAAATTTTTGTTGCATGCCTGGATGATTTTATTTACCTAAGTTTGTCAATGTTTGTCATCATCAAAAAGGGGGAATTTGTTGAGCCTTTTGGTTTTGATGGACAAATTGACAAACTCGACTAATGAATGTTTTGAGTCTTTGGTGAATAAAGGATTCAAGCAAAGTTCGTTCCGGAGTAGGAACTTGGATGCGGAGTAGCATTCTTTAAAAAGCCTCGTGCAAATCTCACGTTCTAGTTTTAATTGTGAGCACTCAATAATATAAAGTCGGAAAGGAACTCAATGACTTATGTTAAAGACTACTGGAATAAAAGTTAGTTTTAAAAGATAATTTCTTAAAGAAAAGATAATTTGTAAAAGTTTTAATAAAGATAATTATCGAAGATAATTATCTAGTTGTTTTAATAAATAATAAATTTATCTTTTCAAATAAAATCTTTTTAAACAAACTTTTGATAATCTTTTAAATAAAATATTTGATAAAGTTAGCAAGTGGTTTTTCTGTGAGAAAATCTTTTATACGGCTAATGGTTATCAAGTTGTTAGGATAGTGGTTTAATTAGATAAGGCTAGGAAACCTCTTCATGATCACAATCTGTCAAGATAACTCCACAAGTTGTTAGTGGGTTGTTGACATGTGGACGTGATTATGGTGGAGGTTAATGACTAAGCCTTCTCTATAAATACTCGTGCAAACTATCTCAGAAAAACATAACTCTTAAGCATAAAAATTCCAGTAGCCATCTAATAACATAAAGAGAGTTATTTTCCTTCATATATTCTTGAGTGCAATAGGTATTTGTAATCACAGATTGTATACAAGTACTTTGGGGTTGGGATTGTGAGTTTGTAAGGTGAGGTTAAGGAAGCTTCGTTGCTGAAGTCTTCTGTGAGAGTTGGGAACAAGTTCCTAATTTGGGGAACTTGTTAACGGGTTTGAATCTTCACTTGTACAGAGTTTGATTACATAGTGGAAATTTAGAAAAGCCTATATCTTCTCTCGTCATTATTTCATTTAGTTAAATTCCGCAAAAAGTTTTTAGATTTCACCTCAAATACAATTCACCCCCCCTCTTGTATTAGCCAGTTAGACTTTCAATAACGACGTGTACACGTGACTTGTGATCGTTCTAAAATCAATTTTAATGTCACATTTGTTTTTCAAGTATTCAATGAATCAATAGCAGGGACATGAAGAGGATAAATGTAGTAAAGGGAATATTAGGAAACTGGGTTTATTTTCTTGGCTATCATATCCACCACTGTGATATTTCAAGTTATAATCGTGGAGTTTCTAGGCACATTCACAGGCACGTTGCCACTAAACTGGAAGTTGTGGCTGCTAAGTATAGGAATTGGAGCAGTAAGCTTACTGGTAGCTGTTTTGTTGGAATGTATCGCGGTCGACAATCTCGGGTATCCATCTAAGCACCATGATAGTTATGAAGAGCTGCCTGGCGGTCCAGAACAGGACTAAATTTGGACTAACACAAGTTGATAAGCTTGCTTTTTATTTGAAGAAATAATTAGCAGGAGCATAACACAAGTTCTTAAAATGCACCATTTTTAACTCCGTCCATGATTTTTGAAATTAAATGTGAAGCACACATCGCATGCATTCAAATATGTTAAAAAATGTAAACAATTACTCTGTACCTACAATAAATCCATATATCTTATATTTTTCTTAAATTATATGCAATGTCAAGGTCATTAATTATTAAAATTAATCTAAAACGGAAGTAATAGAGTTGAATTTTGTTATACCTTGGAACGCTAAAATGGAAAGTTTCCAAGAAATATGCATCTTATATATCCCGCTTTGATGCAATTCATGCAATTAAAATTTCATCAAAATTTAATTATTTGAATTCAACAACAAAATTAAAAATAAAATTACAAAATAATAATAGAGCATGTGACAGGAAATAAGAATACTGGATAAATTAGGAATATAAAAAAAGCATGTGACAGGAAATAATGAACAACATTTGGAACATAATCTCTGAACACATCATAGAATGACGAGCTGCCTAAGCAATTTATATTTATAAAATAATAAAATGTTGTCAATTTTCAAAAATTATTTTTTCATAAAAAATAATAAAATTATAAATTATTTATATTTAAATAATAATTTCCAAATTGCCATGTACTCAATACAACCAGAGAAACTCAATCCTTTAACTTACTCATACAATTACGGCTAAGGAGGTGGAGGGAAGCTTCTATGTAGCAACCGAGTTTTTCGTCTTTTTTTTCCCTAATATTATAACAAGATTAGTGTCTAAAAATTATAAAAAATATTAAGAAAAATCATATTGTAAAATGATTAGATTATATAGACTTAAAATAATAATCATAGAGTGTCTTCAAAAAACAAAAAATAAAAAAAAATAATAATAATAATCATAGAGTCATAGGTGCAATATAAAATTATGTAGTATGTTATATTTTACGTAAAATAATCGTATAAAGAACATATGCTACATAGCTAAGACAAAGTTCTTTCAGAAACTGAAATTCAATCTATCAAAAGAAATAAGATGAGAATATTTACTTATTCAATTCTACCTTTTGTATTGTTATTGTTATTATAACTTGATAAACAATGTTTATCAAGGGGTATTTATGTAATTGACAATTAATTAGTGTTAATTGTCGTTAGTTGCTTTCCCCCTCTCCCTTGATTTTCTTTCTCCTCATTCAACCTTTAATTTCAATGGCAAAAAGTGTGCATTTCACTACAACATTGAGCTAGACGAAATCAATGGGGGAAACGAAAGCTTACTACCCTTAAGGTTAGGAAAAATTGCCGAAAATAATACAACATTTGGCCGGTTCTTCTTTAATAATACAACTTTGGATTATTTTGTAATAATATAACCTTTGGGGGTGTTACTTTTAAACAAGACATAACTGTTTGGTAACATGTTTTTAAAGGTTACCGTGACACTTGTCGCCATTTTATTGATTTTGTTAATTTAATGTATTAATTAATTATTATCATTATTAAAGAAACTTTTTTAAAAAAAAAAAAAAAATCCAACCACCCATCCACCACCACACAGCCACCTCCTCTCCTCTCCCCCAAACGCGCGTACGACCACCTCCTCCCCCACGCGCAGTGACTCCCAGCGACGGTACGGTCAGCGCCTAGCTTCCCCACCACCGGCCGACCCACCCTTTCTCCCTTACCCCGACCTCCCCCTTCCCCCGTGCGCCACCCAAGTACCCAACCAGTCCAAACCTTAACCCCTGAAATCTTACCTCCTCCCTTTTCCCCACCACCACAACGATGTTTCATTCAGATTTTAGGCAACAAATGTCGGGGAAAGGGTTGCTGCAGCAAGCACAACAACAGTAGCAGTCGGTCGTGGGGGAGCTGGGAAAGGGAAAGAGGTGGTACGGTTCGAATACAAGGGCAAGCGAAGTCGGGGTAAGGGGAAAGGGGTGGTACGGCCGGTGGTGGTGGAGCTGGGCGCCGGCCGTACCGTAGCCGATGGAGTCGTTGCGTGTGGGGGAGGGGGAGAAGAGGTGGCTGGAAGGTGGGAGATGTGGTGGTTGGGTCGTGGAGGAAGGGGATGGGTGGTTTTTTTTAAGAAAAAAAAAATTATTTGCTAAAAAAATATAAATCACAATTAATATCTTAATTAGGAATCAATTAAATGTTAACAATTTTACTAAAAACTATAAATCTAAAATTATTTATTTTTTTTAAAAAAAATTAATATTTAGACCAATTACATGACGACACGTGTTATGTACAACCGGTTTAACAGTTTACAAGTTTTTTGTCTTATTTAAAGTAACACCCCCCAAAGGTTATATTATTACAAAATAATCCAAAGCTTGTATTATTAAAAAAGAATCGGCCAAAAATGTATTATTTTTGGCAATTTTTCCTTAAGGTTAACCTTAACCATATCCTTTATTTCTCCCTTTGATATTCAGTTTTCATTTAATTTCGGTGGCGAAGCCGCTGGAAATGGTGGTGCAAAGCTGAAATCAATGGTGGATTAACTCACCTACCCTTTAGGGTTAACCATGTCCTTTATTTCTCTCTTTGTTATTTGGGTTTTCGTTGAATTTCGGCGGCAAAGCTGCTGAAAATGGTGGTGCTCGCACAGTCAAACGGCTTAGGAAGAAGATGAAAGTGGGTGTGGATTGGAGGAAGAAGATAGAGGTGGGTGGGAGGAAGGAAAAAGAACAAGAAGAAGAAGAAGGTGGAAGAAGAAGATGAATAGGAAGAAGGTGATGAACAGTAGTTACAATGAGTTAATTAACACCGTTAACTACAAAAATTCTGTCAACATTATTACAATGGCCACAAACGATGTATATATATATATATATATATATATATATATATATATATATATATATATATATATATATATATATATATATATATATATATATATATATATATATATATATATATTTCAATCAAAAACACACAAAGTTCTATGCAATTTATTTACAAAAATGTCATTTGATAAACAAATTTTGTTTATCAAGGTGATAAGCTGAGTCTTGCTCTTATTATTGTTATGATTTTTTTCTCTATTTTAATTAGTTGTTGTACTTCTATGTTTGACAGTAGTCACATAACGTATTAGTTACTTTGACCATATATTATATAATTTACTATATATAAGGTTAATAATGTTTGATCCATTTTTTGTATGATGACTAATTGGCATTGATAAAGTATGTTGGCATAGAATGACCCAAATTCCATAGCCCTACTTATTACATCTCAAGGTTTCTAGAAACTTCTCGTACATTGAGAAATTGAAGAAGAATTGTGGAAGAATCTAGAATTTGATGAATGGTTATGAAGATTCTAGATTTATGTGGCAATTTAAAAAGCATGTGCATAGAATTTTCCACACACTTCTTCTACCTTCATACATCACCTATAAATATGAGGTGTTGGGCATCATTTGGGAGCAAGTATCCACCTACATATCCTCCAATACTCCGATATTACACTCTTTGAGTGTCCCTCCATGCTTAGAGAGAATTACCAACAAATGCCGCTCTCTAAGATATATATCATGATCGGAGTTTCTATATACACACAATCTCTCTACGAATCCACTATTCCTATTTTTGTATTACTCCTTTGTGAGTTCCTATAGTGAGAGTTTTCTTGTAATACTCACCCTTTCAAGGGTTCTTGTACTCTCCTATTTTTCATATAGTGGATTATTTTGGGTGCTCGTCGTTCGTGGTTTTTTTGATAATTTTTCGCACGTTAAATATTGTGTGTCCACTTCTCTACTACTTATCTTGCTTTTATCTTTCTTCTAATTATTTTATCAATCTCTATATTTTTAATTTGCTTCCGTTGTGCACTCACGAACCCTAACAAAGTATATATAATAACCAATCCTTAGCTTTAACCATTCAAAGGTGGAATTTTGGCGCTTGGCTTGGTATGGGGAGACTCGTATTAAGATGACTAAGATGCATCTTGTTATTTATAATAAAAGTTGTTTCTTGGGTGAATAATATTTATGTAATATTGAAAAGGAGGTTAATCCTTCAATTACAATAAGATGAATCAAAGGAGAATCATCGTTATAACAACTGCTCATCGATAGACTTTCTCATTGAAGAATGTTAAAATTTGATGATGTCACCCTTTTTGCCATTAATAGTGTAGTTTATATCATTACGTGCGCCCTTGGTCGAAGTTTATCTTTCCGTTTGTGCCCGCAATAGTTTGTGTTGTGTTCACCTTTTAGATATAGTAAGTATTGTTGCGGCCAAGTTTTCTTATTAACTTTTGTGTTTGCCGATATTGAATAGATGAAGAGAAAAATGATGGGAAATGGATAAAAGAGAATTTATGAAATTTTTCTTATTAACTTTAAATTTGTGTTTGTCGATGTCAGGTACGAGGGTTATACTGTTCAATATTAATTGGGTTAGTTTGATTCAATGTTTAATTGAAGATAATCAGGTTAGTTAGGTTAATTGGCTTCCAATTCCAAAAGGCTAAGATCCAATCAGTTCAATCGCTATTGTTTCGGGGTTTTCTGATGTGTCCTGCAGGAGAGTTATAACACTAAGACTAGCCTGCCGCGTGTCCTGGCCTGTACCTGCACAAATGGAAGCTTGGGGTGTTTGGAGTTCCGCCTCCGACGGTTAAGTTAGTACTGGATGGAGTAAACGGAAGTAAGAAAAGAAAGTAAAAGTTGCTTTTCTCGGATCCCGAGATCTGAGCAGTAAATGTTGTTGTTGTAATAATTGATGAATAATGGAATATCTGAGTGTAATTGTGCTCCCACTATAATAAATGTCACTATTTATAGGGGTATGGGAGTGCGTATCCCCTTAGGTGAGTTATGTCATATTTACCTAGGTTAATGGGCTGCACCGTTTTATGGCTTGGGCCCTTGAAGGCCGCCATTTTTTCGCTGATTAGGGGTGACACGTGTCTTGTCCTGGTTGATTCATTTAGAACGCTTCCTAGGGTGACACGTGTCACTCTATCATTGGTCCATGTAACTAGGGTAATTTTTACCCTAAACATCTGTTAAATTAGATCAATAACAGGCAGTTTTACTATTCGAGTGACTACCTTTATTTTTTATTAGTTGCAATAAAAGGGTATTATTTAAAAATTCCTTTATTACAACTAAAAAGAAATGGAGTAAAAAATATTTAGAATACTACTCGGAATACTATGGAGTAATAGACATGCATGGGGACTAGGTATATTAGTATATGGAAGAATACAAATGAAATGGACCCATAGAGAAAGAAGCTAAGGGGAGGCAAGAAACATAAAAAAAAAAAAATGCTTATGTGTTTCCACCTTGATAACGAGCTATAAAACCTGTCCACACTCCTACACTGATCAATCTGAGTATATTACACATACAGTGATGCAGTATAAAGACATCATGCATTGTTATCATCATAATTAATCCTCATCATAATTTTAATATATACTAATTAATTAATAACGAACCCAATTATTTATTATTGATTTCATCACCAAACTCACCTCGTAGACCCACTATTATGATGTGAGGTGACACATAATATATATGTTTCCCAAAAACAATTATACAATTTTCCTATTTATCATAAATGTACATAAAAATATTGTAATAGTGTAACCAAAATAAGTAAGAAACTAATAATTTTATGTTCTTGTAAAAAGGTGTTTATTTGGGACCGTATTAAATGAAATATCACAGGAGGTCATACTTGACTGTCTTGCCCATCTATTACCTAACATGCAAAATGTTACCTTGCGCTTAAGTTATCCAATCATCAATTAGCGGGAGATTACTGACTTCCATGCACTGATGCACATATATTGAGTTACTTATTCATTTTTTATCATTCGTATTCTCTCCTTCCCATTATAATAGGGTGTACTTTATATTTACCGTAACATAACATATTTAAAAATTGTGATTTTTTTTTTATACAATACTAGTTTTATTGTTTTTGGCGTTTGATAATGTGTGTAGCAAAATAAGATGTTTGTTTCCTTGTGCCATATTTCAAATTAATTATTCCTTAAAAATAAATACAAGTAGCATTGGGAATTTGTATCTCGTAATTTAGATATTAAAGGATAAGAGCATGTTGGTTAGTGTATTTTATGGATTGGAAACAAATTTGATTAAACCAATACTATTACCGAATGTTTGATTAGAAGGTTTGGTAACAGTCATCATTACCTAAGGGTAATGGTTACCTCTCATTTGTTACCTCTTAAAAACTTAGAGGGTAACAAATACCCTTACCCTCCTCAAACACAAACAATGGGAGTAAAGTAAATGATTCATTTCCATAGTTAAACCAAACAAATAAAAAGGTAATAGTTTAATGATTTCTTTCTCCCCTCTTATTTGTTTCCTTTCCATTCCATTTCCATTATTTGAACCAAATGCCCCCTTTGATTAGCTCGCTTCCTTTCTCTTTCCAAGGGGGGTGCCCTATTGAAAAGGGATATTCAATTCATCAGAGGACATACGAGGGTTAGGTTCGTAATTTATGATAATCATCGATATTACCTAAAATGATATATAAAGCCCTAAGGGTTACATATAATGAACTAAAAGTAAAAATAATAAATGAAATAAACATTCATTACCTGATCAGCGAGTGATTTTGTCATGCATTCTTATAGTAACTAGCCTTTTGGCCCCGTGCAACTCACGATTTGTTAAAAGTAAAGTCTAAATTTTTTTATTGTAAATTTTTTATGAGAAAAATGAAGAGTTGCTTAATGTAAAAGAACATTGAATTATTCTTGATTTTAAGTCATAGGGTAATATGAAAGGAGCTTAAATAATTTTATTTTGTTAGGAATAAATGCATTTGTACAAAAATAGAAGAAAGGAAAAAAAAATTAAAGGAGGAAGATAGAGACAATTGGCATTATGATTTGAGTTTTAATATATTAGGTAAAGATTCTAATTTAAGAAAGGTATTAAAAATTGATTGTTTGTAGTCTTACCTTAAGGGTTACATATATCATTACCCATGTTGAAAACAATTGTAAATCCACTTTTAAGTGTCCTACGTTGGAGAAAGAGGAGAGATAGTTTTACTTTATAAGGTAAAGGAGTTACTCCTATAATCACCAATTGGTTTTAGTATGAAACCTCCTTGGGCATTGTATGTGGACCAAACTCTACTCCTCCTTGTTTGGATTGTCCAGACTCATTTCACTTTATTATCTTAAAATTTAACATGGTATATATTAGAGCTTGATTTGCAGGTCTCTTTTAAACTAGGTCTCATTTTATATTCATCCCTAAGAAGATTGTTGCTCTGGCCTTTCCGGTTAACTTTGAATTTCTAAGGACACTCATAAGTGAGTGAAGGGGAGTGTTGAAATCCATTGTAAACTTACTTAATTATGAGTGTCTCACATTGGAAAAAGAGGAGAAATAATTCCACTTTATTAGAGGAGTTACACCTACTATTACCAATTGATTGGTTTTAGTATGGAACGAACGTCCTTAAACCTTGTTTGTGGATTAAACTCTCCTCTTTTTTGTTAGGGTTGCCCAAATCCATTTCATATTCAAAATTTAACAACTCCAAAAAAAAAAAAAAACATTTCTTATTTTTTTAAAATGTTCATTTTGACCGCAAAACCAGATAATACAAAGTATTATATTTCATTGGCCTTTTTAGGTCAAGTATCACTACTTAAATGTAATTATATTAAAATATTTTTGTACTAGTTGTTCAGTTGACATGTCCTTGTATAAAGGTAATACTTGAAAAAAAAATCCGTGTGGACCTGGTTCACAATAATATTATATTGTGGATATGTGCTAGTCGACGTTATGTTAAGTATAGTTAAAGGTGTCAATTCGGATAACCGGATGGAATTTGGATTGAGTCTATTTGGGCCGGGTCTGTTCGGGTCGGATATGTTCGGGTCAAAATTATTCTTTTAACTCAGATCGGGTCAGTGCAGGTCAAATTCGGGTCATGATCTATCGAGTCTGGGTCGGATATGGGTCGGATCAACTCCAAATCGGTTCATGTTCGGTTCGGATAAATTTGAATCGGGTTTGACCGGGTTATTTTTGGGTCAGATGAATTTGGGTCGGGTTGATTTCGGTTCAGATAATTTTAGTTCGATCAAGTTCGGTTTGATTAAGATTAGGTTGATTCGGTATTTGGTCAATTTCGATTCAAATCCTTTCTGTGTTTGTCTAGATTTTGGTCGAGTTGACCAAATTCAATATCCAAATAAGGTCATTTTTAAACTAGAGTAATTACTGAATTTTTACCTTATTATTGGGTCGATATCAAGTCATTCATGTGTCATTCCTCATATTGCGTTTTAATTATTACGAAATGCGAAAAATTAGTTTTCTCATTCAATCAATTCTTGTGTAATATTTACCTTAGAGCCAAATTTAAATTGAATAATTATCGATGACTTATCATACCTACGTACATAAGTGAGACGATTAGTAATGAACTAGTGATAGACTAATGAATTGATAGATGATAGTCACATATGGTGATATACAAAGTGTTTGGGGTAAAAATACCCTAAACACGTGGCCCAATGGCCTAGTGACACGTGGCATCCAGCCGTTGGTCAGCAGTGCTCCAATCCTCTGCTGACACGTGTCCTCTAAACCCTAAAAGGGAAACCATCCCTTCCCCACTATAAATAGTGGAAGGACCCTCATTAATGGGGGGCTGGAACATTTTTTGTTCACATTGAATACTCCTCAAAAAGAAAAACACTTACCCCGAGCAATATTAATTGCAGAATTCTCCCATTACGCGAGAAGTAACTTCCACATTACGTGCATTCTACCTCCCGTATCTTTACTAACTTGATCGTCGGAGGCGGAGCTCCTACCCCCAGGAGTCTTCGTGATTTTGCAGGCACAGGCGTCGAAGGGCATTCTTGGAATTGTAACTCTCCCGCAGGACACATCAAAAAACCCCGAAACACAAAGAATGTCCTCTTTTTAAGGTACTACTCTTCAATTGTTTAATCTCATGAGGCTATAAGTACTATTAGTTTGCTTTATTACTAATTCAATTTGTATAAGGTATTTGTTAGAGTTTTAGACTTTCTAACTTATTAATAATTAGTAAATTTGAAAATATATAGTAGTAAAAGAACTTGAAAAAAAAAGGTCAATAATAGGTTAGGTTTAAAATTATGGTCAGGTTAAAATCGGATTGTTTAAAATCGGGTCGGGTTAATATCAGTTTGGGTTAAAAAAGATTGGATTAAATCAGTTATTTGTCGGGTCATTTTTGAATCGGTTGAGTTCAAGTCGGGTCAAATCGGATCGGTTTGAGTTCAAGTCGGGTCATATCGGGTTCGGGTTGCGTTCAAGTCGGGTCAAATCGATGCCGAGTTAAGTTCAGATCTGGTTAAATTCGAACTCGGATTAAGTTCAGGTCGGTTACAGATCGGATCTGGAACCTGAATTTCTCTAGTCAAATCGGATCGGTTACAGTTCAAAATAGATGATTTTTTTTTTGGATCGGTTTGGTTTTGACACTTCTAAGCATAGTAACCCTAATTTTAACACAATGATCTTTATTAAAACTTATGTGGACCCTGTTCACAATAATATTATTGTGGATCTTAAGTCCACACGTGTTAGCCAACGCTATTTTGAATATAGTAACCCTATTTTTTTAACATAGTGATCCTTATTATTCATATTGACTAATATATTAAAACTCTCATTATATAATGCATTGATCTCTTGACATCTTTATTATAACACAATGACTTTTATTTTAGCATGAAACTTTTTATTTATCAATATAACAACCTTTATTTTTAAAATAGAAAAATTTCAATATAGCGACCTTAATATTAGTGGTCCACAATAAATTAATGTGAACCAGATCTATTTAAGAGTTTATTGATAGGAACATTTTAATTAAGATAAATATGAAGATGTAAAATATTTTGAAAGGAAAAAAATGAAGTATTTATATACTTGTAAACTAAAGATTAGACAGATCTAATAAAATTTCCCATGACTATGTAAAGCATAAATAATCGTTAAATTGATAGATTCTATTTTCCATATAATCTCCAAAGTCACTAATGGGTTAAATACTATTGAAAATATGAAGGGAATATTGTTTAAAAAATTACTTAATGATGGATTAAGTGAGCTATGATTTTAAAAAATAAATAAAAATGGCCTTGTTCCTTATTATTATTATTATTATTATTATTATTATTATTATTATTATTATTATTATTATTATTTGTCTCACTTCCAATTTAGTTCAATCGAGCTTAAATTAAAAAAAAGGGGTCTTAGTTTTGTTGTTCACTAGCTTTGTGTAAGAAGAGATAGTAATGCATTTGTTATTTTAGAAACCATCTTGCTAAAAAAAGAAAATAATAATAAAAAAAAATGCTTCACTAATGTTAGGATCACTTGGAAATTTCATTTATGGCAAATATATTTTTTTTCATTATTAGATATCCAATACATCAAATCATCAATTGATATAATTTGCCTTTGGTGAACTATCCACTTGATATTGAATTGTACTCCGTTTATATGGTGCTTTGATTGAAATAAATAAATGCATAATTTAATAAAATTAGGGTGGCTAACGTATGTGAGTGATGAGCGCAACATAACTAGTTATGTTTAGAGATCCCCTTTACTATTTAGCAACATTAATTAGTGAAAATATGAAAATAAATATTTTTAGGGGTATAAATATCCGCACACTTTTATTAAGAGTTCCAAAAAAAGGCAAATAATATTAATGAGGGCAAATGAGTATATACACGTTTTAGAGGATATAATTGTCCAAACATTATTTATGGTCATTTAATTACATCGGGAAAAGCTTAGATGCAAATAACATCATATCAATAAAAATATATAAATAAGTAAGACAAACATTTTAAGAATACGATTGTCCTCATACTATTTATAAGCGTTTTCTTATACTTAAAAAGTATTAAAAAAAATATTGGATAAAAATGACATCTCTTCAATCTCTAACACTCCGTGTGTATATTATATATCTATGATAGTAGTCCAAACTATGGAGTAAAGTAACTTGTCTTATTTTTCCAATTGTTTATCATATTTTTGTGCTAATTAGGCTCAATTGCCTCTAAAAAGTGGTCCTACAAATCTTTATTTTTATTTTTTTATTTCTGCTTTTCAACTACTACCAATGTCAACTAATTAATTATAATAGCTAATTTATGATCAAATTCAATTGATATGCAAGTCATTTCAAATTTAAATTGATCCAACTTAATGATTTAGATAGTGAAACATAATTAGAAAATAAGATATTACTCAATTACCTTTCAACCTTTCACAACGCTTTGACTAGAAATTTTAATTACCATTTCATTCTTTCAACAATTTTTACTTAACTCTTCAAAAGAATTTCAATCACTACCGTATCCACTAAAAAATTCAACTTCCATTATAAAATAATAAAATTAACATTGAGATAAAACTTTCCATTTCATTACTAATTTCATAAAAGGTTTCAATTTTATGAAATTACCCTTTATGAACATTATTTTTATAAGACTTTTATAAGCAATTTTGACATGTTTGATATTAGAGAGACAACAACTTTAAAAAAAAAAAAAAAAAAAAAAAAAGAAAGTTAATATATTTCCCACGTAGGCTAATTTCTTGATATGTAGTACAATGGTTGTACCATCCGGCTGTATAACCTGCTCACTAAAGGAAAAGTATATGAAGTTTATGAATATACTCACTTGTGTTATTGGTGGTCCTCTATAGGTTTTCACCTTGAGAGGGTATTTTGGTTTCCTGTAGGGTTTTTCTCTTAGGAGGGTTTTTCTATCTTCCATTGATAGATTTTTTTTTTTTCTGCTTTTTTTTTTAAGGTTTTCCTTCACTTTTCTCCTTTTCTCTCTTTCTCTTTTCTTGTAGTCTCACTTGTAATTTTTTATAGGGGCTTCCACAAGTGTATTTGCCGGTGATAAGCCCCAAAATTTTCTTTAATTGCTTTCAATAAATGGATCCCATCTTATGATGGCGTTTATTCTATTAGGCTTAATTTATTTGTTTGTTCGTCTGCAAAAGATTGAAGATATAGGGTTTAATAATCTCCGGAAGTATTTAGAAGGTCATATGAGTTTTTTCACACCAACAACTATTTATCCGTGGATCTCAAGTCGAATTAGTGCTAACTCACAGATTGTATTGTTTCGGATGAAGTGTTTTATTAAGGCGATCGTTGATCGAATCTGCGACGTAACTAATTTTAAGGTGATTTGTACTTATATTGAAATTTTTTCCTAAGAATTGTTTGTAATTGACGTTTGACTATCTCTTATTAATGAAATCCTTTTTATTCTTGTCAAAAAAAAGAAAGTTATGAAGTTTATGAAAATTAATTAAAATATATTTTTATGTTATTAATTTTATTAATCGAGAGAAGGTGGGTTATACCGTGATATGATTGAAATAACTCAAATAGATTTAATAAAATTGAAGATTATCCAAATATAACATGTACTTCGTATAAAGTTACACATCTGTATAATAACAAGGGAACATTTCATAACCCAGTGAAAGCAGAATCAGACTCTCGTACGGCCTTGAATATTGTGATGAAGTGGACATGATTTATATCAATCTTCAACGGTGTTTTTGGTGATCGGAGCTGGCAAACATTTGTCCAACTGTTTATCATTTTTTGCTAAAAATTGATGTAAATATGTGTTCCAATTTAATTTCACGAGGATGAGATGAAGAAAAAAATTGGTCTTGATTAAGAAGCAAATCAAGCAATGACTACAATGAAGGACGATGAGAGAGAACGGCCGAGAAAGGTACAAATTTTAGTACAGGGAATTTTGATGTATAGGGGTGTTTGACAATTGGCTTTTTGCCTATCTTTTGGTTTTTGACTTTTTAGTTTGGTCAAACAGCCCAAAAATATGTTTGGTAATTGGCTTTTTTGTTGGCTTTTAAGCTGGCTTTTCCGCAAAAAGCCAAAAGCTAATAGGAGTAACTTATTCTATTGGTTTTGGTTTGTTAGCCCACTTTATCACTAATAAACAACTAACAACCATAAATAATTTTATCAAACACTTTTATAATAGCCTACTTAAACAACTAACTTAAAAAACCAATCTATACAGCTAATGCTTCAAGCTAGTCAAACAAGCCAAGCAAACAAGCTAATAGCCTACAGCCAACCGCTGATTGCCAAACAACCCCATAGACATTGAGACTTGGGTAGTTGGTTGGATGATACGGCGTTGTAGACATCATTGGAAAAGAAGGGTGATAAATTGGGGGTAAGCGAAAATTCATGAGACATATTATAAATGTAACTGTGGCAAAATGATGAGTGGCACAGATTGTATTTTCAACCAATTTTGAAAACAAGTCTTGTAAAAAATCTATGTGTCCAAATTTATGATTATATATTGTTTGGATACTAAAATGGTCATACCCATTTTAGTCTTGGGTAACTCTACCCATATAAGCCCAAAGGGCATAAAAAAGGTATAAAAGGCCCCAAATAAGTCAAATACATCAATATGGCTTTCAACGGCCCACATATGTAATTTTAGGGCTCATAAACCCACTTATGTACTCATATAAATACCCCTCAAAGGGCATAAGGTAAATAAGGTCACTCTTATCATCTAAGATGACCATACTCCTCCACTCTCTCCCCTAAACTCCTCTCAAAACGTGCGTTGTTTGGCAGCTAACTTGGGCGTCGGAGGCTCCGCCCCGGGTTCACCCCCCGGGGCTCGGGGTTCATTTTGCAGGTCCATTCAAGGCCCAAATTCGAGGTTCTCAGACACCCCTCCAAGGCCCGGTTAGCTCATTTTTTGCCGAAACATATATGAATTTATAATGGCTATGTTTGGCAGCCATATCATACATAAAATGAGTTAAAATCGATAAGTTAACTGAAACTATTAAGGTAGTAAATGAAATTAATAAGATGCTGAAATCAAAAACATATTTGATGATAATATAAGTCTAAATGTTTGGTAGAACTTAAGTTGTTGCACGGATAGCCGAAGCTCTTAAATTTTTTTTTTTTTATTTGAACGTATAAAAGATTATTTGATAGTTAAATACAAAATTTTCAATATCTTATTATGAGATGGAATTGAAAGTAACAAATCAATTTAACTCATTTGTGTTGCCTTTAATTTTATATCTAAGGTACTTGCCAAACAAG
Organism: Chenopodium quinoa; assembly: GCF_001683475.1. NCBI lineage: Eukaryota > Viridiplantae > Streptophyta > Magnoliopsida > Caryophyllales > Amaranthaceae > Chenopodium > Chenopodium quinoa. The sequence continues at coordinate 161,349 of NW_018744835.1, forward strand.
ATTAATCATTTAAGGTGTTATACATTTTTAGCAAAGAGTTTTCCTTCAACATGCCTGAAATGTGTTGCCAAACATAGTTAATGTGTTAGAATTCTCCAAACTTTTAAATAGACCCGGTTCACATTTATTTCTTGTGGACCACTATTATTAAAGACATTATGGTCTTTTTATTTAAAATAGAAAAAAGTCACTATGTTAAAATAAAGGTTATTATGTTAAAATAAAAGTCAGTTTGTTATTATAAAGGTTATAAGAAGTTAATTTTTTTATGAATTTTTTAATATACTGGTTAATGTGAATAATAAAGGTCACTTTATTAAAATTATAGTCATTATGTTTTACATAACATCGTACTTCAAATTCACAACAATATTAAAGGTCACAGGAATTTTAATAAAGGTTACCATGTCAAAATTCGGGTCACTATGTTCAAAATACAATCAATTGTGCGCATATGAATCTCAAGTCCACAATAATATTATTGACTTATTAGGGCTTGTTCTATTCAGCTTAATTTTAGTTCAGTTCAGTTCAATTTAGTTCAGCTCTAATAAGTTCAGTTCAATTCAGTTCACCTCCAATTAGTTCAGTTCAGTTCAATTCTTTTGCTTAATTTATTTGTTTTAAATGATTTAGCTAATGATATTGTTTTAGTGACAATTTAGTTTAGGCATGCCTTTGAGCCGTTCTTTTTAAGTTCATCTTTATGTCTAATGATATTGCCAATGATAATTAAAGTCAAATTTCATACTTTTTAGTATATATTACAACAACAACAACAACAACAACAACAACAATAATAATAATAATAATAATGGAAGTGCATAGTTTTGGGTCTTTGTTTATTTTTTTTTTTGGGATATTTTCTTCGTTTTTTTTTTTGGTTTGTTTTTGTTTCATTTTTTAACAGCCAAACTATTACATTAGATTAATTTCACAGACATTAATTAACATGAAAATAAAAAAATTAAACAAAAAAAAATTTAGTGGATTAATTTTGAACTTCATTTTATTTTTCATAAATATTAGTGGATTAATATCATTACTAATCCATAGTCAAAATATTTCAGCTCACTTCAGTTCAATTCAGCTCCAATCAGTTCAGTTAAATTCACTTTAGTTCAGCCCAATTCAGTTCAGTTCAGTTCCAATCAATTCAGTTCAGTTCAATTCATTTTATTTGTTTTCAGTAAATCGGAACATGACCTTATAGTGAACCAGGTCCACGCAAGTTTTTCCTCTAGAATTAAGCCTATTTTCCATAAATTTATATCATGGCACAATGTCTAACATCTTTGAAATAAATTGGGATAAGATGACAAAAAAACTCCCTTACATGAATTTTAGGAAGTTTAGATAATCAAATAAACACTTAAGAATTAATTAATGAATCAATAATAAAACAAAATAAGAATAAGTTAATATGAATGTTAGGAGAGCAAATAGGCCGAAAAGAAGAAGATAAAAAGGGGTTAGAGAGAGAAATTAACGAAGAAAAGAGGAGAGAGAGAACGTGCTGTTTATATGAACCAGATCTGAATCCGCTGTCTTCTTCTCACTCTCCCTTCAATTATAACCCCAACTCTCACTACTCAACTTGACTACTTCTTTTACATTTTACATTTTAGAGAGAGAAAAACACTTTACTTTCCTTTGTTTTAGAGAGAGAAAAAAACACTCAACTAAAACAATCATCTCTTGAGAAGTTGAGAGTGAGAGCTCTCCTCAAACACAAGTAAAAAAAATAAACAAACTCTCTCTCTAAAATCAGAAATAAAAACCCAGAAATTATTGAGTGTTAATTTTGATGGGTTTTGAAGCTGGCATAACGTTCGAATCGAATCAACTATAGCAACAACAAGGCGATGTTTTCGCAACGCTTGTATAGATGTTATGTTGGTATATATTAGAATCAGAAATTGATTTGTATGATTATATTTCTAATTATTGTCCAAACTTCATGGGGTTGTAACTGGTAAGTTTTCCATCACTATTATGATTGATTAATTTCGTATTATGTTTTTCATTTTAAATATGAATTAACAAATTACATAAAATTAGATAAAAGTAGCAGCAAATGCATGGGAGCTGTTCTGCAATAACTTTTTTCAGTCACTATGATATGCTTTTGTAAAAAAAAAAAAAAAAAAAAAAAAAAAAAAAAACTCTCTTCTTTCTATTCAACCCCCACGAGAATACACCTTTTTTATAAAAAAAAAAAAAAACACTTTGGGCTTGACTTTCCATTATCTCACTCACACTCCTTTTTTAATTTTTTATTTTATTTTGCAGGAACAAAATAGTTAATTGCTCCAATAATTAAGTTTGGTGATTTATCTTCTTTGGTGGAAGAATTTAGAAACTTAGAGAAGAGAAAAAAAAAAGATAAGATATGGATCCATATGAAGCAACAAAGGTAGTGTTTTCAAGGGTACAAAGTTTGGATCCGGAAAACGCTTCGAAGATTATGGGTCTTTTACTAATTCAAGATCATGGTGAGAAGGAAATGATAAGATTAGCGTTTGGACCGGAGAATCTACTTCACTCTGTGGTAGTTAAGGCTAGGCAAGAATTGGGCATTTCTCCAAATACGCCCTCTACTACTCAGTCTTCTAATGCAAACAACAATAACAACAACAATATTAATAATAATGGTAGTAGTAATAACTTTTCTAGTAGGCAGAATTCCACAACTTCCTCAACTTCTTCTAGATTTCTGCCTAATGGTATTAAGGTTCCTACTTCTCTTACTTTGCCTACACTTAGTAGTCCTTCTTCTGCTTCTTCGCCTTCGTGGGGTGGTTCTGTTTTCGCTGATTTTAGTCGCAACCAAGATGAATTGATTAGCCCTATGTCATCTTCTTGTAATAACTTTGCTAGTATGAGTTCTAGCAGTGCTAATGCTACGCCGAACCCGTCTACCTTGAACCCCTCTACCCCGCCTTTCTATGTTAGTCGGAGTAGTGGTGGTGTTGTTGGGAGGGGTGGTGGTGAGTTGATGGATGAGTTCCAGCTCCAAGAGCAGTTGTCGTTTTTGAATGATAATTCTCCTACTATCCGGTCTAAGAGCACCGACCTGTATTTCTCGCAGGCCGAGCTCGAGATGGGTGGCGGAGTTGGCGACTTCGGTCATCACGGAGTCGCCAACTCTGCATCCTCCGCCTGGGGTGGAGGCAGTGGAGGACTCCCCCACAGGCGGAGTTGCTCAGTCAGTGATATTAACTTGGCATCATTGATGGATGACCCGGCTTCCGGGTTAGGGTGGAAGCCTTGTCTCTACTATGCTAGAGGCTTCTGTAAGAATGGTTCCAGCTGTAGGTTTGTTCATGGTGGTGGGTTGATGAACGACGCGGATGCAGCCGCGGCGTTAGTGGGTTCGCCGAGTAAGCTAGAAATGATGGAACATTGCCATGAGCTTCTCAGATCTAAGTCCATGTCCATGCAACAGCAGAAGCTCATAGCTGCTGCCATTGCATCAGCATCATCTCCAACTTCTGCATCAGCTTCTTTTCCTTACTCAATGAGCAAGGGATTAAGCTTATTTGCTCAGCAACAGCAAAATGATTCTCCAAGGTAATTTTTCTATAAATGGTACTAATAATCATTAGTAGCAGCTTGTTTTTAGATTGGATTGGTAAAGTTAGTTTAATGTGCTGACTATTTGATTGTCTTTTGATTATTGTAGAGCTGCTGCTGCAGCCGCGGCGGCTTTGATGATGGGGGATGATTTGCACAAGTTTAGCCGATCCCCTAGAGGGCTCGATAGCGGCCGGGGTGATTCGAGCCCGGCCTCGAGGCAGATCTACTTGACTTTTCCAGCTGATAGCACATTTAGAGAAGAGGATGTTTCCAGCTATTTCAGGTATGTTGTTACCATTGACTATAATTGATTGTGATGATGATGATAGATTAATTATTATTATAATTATCATGCAATTTGATGATTATGTTGTTTAATTTCCTTGTTTGCTGCCTTGTATTCACAAATTTATGATTTACCCAAAAAGAGTAAAAAAAAAAAATCATTTTGATTTTAATTGATTGGTATGATTCTTGTAGCATTTATGGGCCAGTTCAAGATGTGAGAATACCATATCAGCAGAAGCGTATGTTTGGATTTGTAACCTTTGTTTATCCTGAGACTGTTAAGATCATACTGGCTAAGGGCAATCCTCATTTTGTTTGCGATGCTCGAGTTTTAGTCAAACCATACAAGGAGAAGGGCAAAGTGCCTGATAAGTTCAGGTAAATTTTCGTCGAACATTGACTTAAACTTTATCTTTTGATAATTTCGCGAATATAGTTTGCTTAGATTTACTGGTATTTCTTCCAGGAAGCAACAGCAACAGCAGATGGAAAGGGGAGAGTTCTCATCTTGTAATTCTCCCACTGCCCTTGATTCTAGGGACCCTTTTGATCTTCCACTTGGTAAGAAAGATGCCCAAAATGCCCAAAAAAAAGATAATCTTTTTATTCTGTTCATGTTGGAACTTGTATCATTGCACTTGTTTAAACATTATTTAACTTCAAATTGAATTTTAGGTGCAAAAATGATGTATGATACACAACAATACATATTGTGGAGGAGGAAGCTAGAGGAGCAAGCTGATTTACAGCAAGCTTTGGAGCTGCAAAGCCAGAGACTGATGGGTTTGCAGCTCCTTGATGTTAAGCGAAACCATCATCACCGTTCGCTTTCCACCGGTGCTCCACCGATCCATTCTCCGACTCAATCTCCTAACAGCATATTCAATCAATCTCTCCTCAGCTCCGACCGCAGTAGTCCAGATGCTTCAGATGGTATACACTAGCTACCTTCATTAATCTTTTTAACATTAAATTCAGTCCAGGAAATTCAGTGCCAAATTGCTCAGTTGTTGAACAGCAGCATTTATTGTAGTAAATTTGTTAAGTTGTATTGAGCGGATTGATTTTTTTCTGCCCCAGAAAACTGTGGTAGCCCCCCACTTAATGACGCCAAACAAGCATTGCAACAGGCTATAAATGAGGTAACTGACAGAGAAAAGGAAGGTTCTGTTGGTGGGGAGGATAATAGCAACAACGGCAATGGTAATGGCAATGGCAATGACAATCCTTGTCATGAAGATAACATCATCCATTTACCCGAAAGGTGACTATATTTACCTCCTGTTACATAACCGATTCATTAATGGCTCGGAAGTTACCCGTCTTAGAAATTATTTTACACACTTGAGAACCATAAGATTATGGAAATTTCTAGGCAATGCATTTGTGTTACAGTATGATTATGACGATTACCCAATCTAGTTAGTAGTAAGCTAGGAGACTAAACATGTTGTGAACTTTTAGGACCAAAGTTCGTTTTAGTATGGATCAATTTTCAAACAAGAAAAATGCTTATGCCTTTTTGTTCCTTTTTGGTGTTCATAAATGTAGCTTGGAGCATAATCTCCCCGATAGTCCTTTCGCTTCCCCTAGGAAAGGAGCGAGCCAGTACTTGAATACCTTTGCGGGTAACAATGTTGGTAGCGGGAGCGAGGTGGAGATGCTATCTAACCTAGGTGCAACTTCCGCTAATGGTAACACCAAGGCTTCCTCTTTCCATCCTGCCACAACCGCATTGGATTTTAAGTCATCATGCTACTTCCAATTGCCTAGGTATACTTGATGCTAAGTGTTCTTTTCCTCCATTTGAAAACAATTATTCTTTGTGATCTATGTTACTGATATAATGAGGGGATGGACCTGTTATAAAGTTATTCTCCATGAAGAAAATCATTGGACACATAATTTTTTAAATTTTTAGGAAAAAGCCTTGGGCTTTTTTTTATAAATCATGGGAGAAGGGCTCCACCATTTTGAAAGCAGGTTGCACTAGATTGAAAAAAGGCCTAAAATTATGCTAAATCTATCAACCCAAAATAATTTGAATGCTTTTGATGCTCTCTAAGACTAAATTGGTACATGCATCTATTACTAGTTTTACTACACTCTGATTACTAGAAAACTTAGTGTTGGACTTTTGGTGCAGGTTTTCCCCTGGTCATGGCGCTATTGGTATGTAGGTAGCGGCTAAAAGGCGAGGTTTTGGCGTTATTAATCATTATTCAAGGTACGTCGTTATCACTAAATCTAAAGAAATATATCCTTGTTACATCACTACAGCACGAAAATTTGTTTATGTTTTGTTCTTTTGGTGTTTTTTTTTGCTTTTGTTATTTTACAGGGAACGATTGTGAAAGAAGTTTGCTACAAACCATTCTGTATACCAGTCATCCAAGGTTCTTGTTTGAGGAACATAACATCAAAATAAAAACCGAAAATAAAAAAAGCTTTGCCACCGCCATCACCACCGCCATCATGATCGATCATTTGAAAACTTCCACCACCATCATCACCACCAAATAGGCAAATAGTGTACCAAAGTTCCTAGTAGTTGTATTAGTAGAAGTGGTAGCACCATAATTACCATACAATACATAAGATAAAAGGCAGTTAGAAAGAGAGAAAGAAAAGAAAAGAAGTAGGGTCAGTTTATTTATGCCCTGTTTGTTTGTTGTACTACTATTTCTCCCCCCAAAAATCTCTGATTCTATAGTTGGAAGTTTTGGAGAGTGTGGGGTCCACAGTAATACAACCCAAAGGTAAAAAAAAAGAAAGTGAATGATTAGTGTGTAGTACTAATAATAGTAATAATTGGTAGCAGTAACTCAGCACTGTAATTTTCAACCTTCCCCTTCCTTTTTTAACCCTTCCTTTCATTCTCTATTTATGGGCTATTTTTTTTAGGTAAAAAAAAAAAAAAGAGAGAGACAAACGAGCCCTTAAAAAGTATAGGTTTTTTTAGTCTTTTTTTTTTTATTTTAAATTATTAGGAAAAAAAAGTCCTTATTTTGTACAGCCAAGCAGCACAAAGTCAGTGCAAATAGCAATTTAACCACAACAGAAGAATTGGAGGAAATTGGAAGGTTGTATCAATGGGAAGGTGTGAAGCAAAATCTAAAGATTGAAGAACTCAGATTATCAAGTATAAAAATAGTATGTAATTTTTTTATTTTTTAGGTTTTTATTTAATTAGTTAAATTGATGTTATTGTATACTTCTGTAGACTTTCTCTTAAAAAAAGATGATGAAAGAAATAGAAAAAAGGGAATTTATAATGGGAACAAGTCTCTATTTTAGTGCAATCCAGCTATGAATTAATGCTTTATATACACATACATATATGTATATTTATTTATATGATTTGTTGCCTCTTGAAATAGGACAATTTGTCTCCTTGTTGCAGCTTCATTTCCTCAATTACACAAATCCAAATTTGTCTTTTTTCCCTTATTACTCCCCCACCACTCTCTCATAACTCACTTTCATATTAGATTAGTATCTTGGCCTATTTATTGCTTGGACAAATGACCTATAATTAGTTTGAGGTATACACTTCTAACCACTTTCTCCGTCCCTCTAATATTGTCTTGTTATCTATATCAAGAGTTGTATTAAAACATTAATGTACAAGCACACAGACAAAGAAATTACTTGAATTATCCTATTAGTCTGTTAACTTAGTATGATTTAGGAGCCTAGACACTGTTAAGAATGGAAGAGGGGATTTCCAACCTCGAAGTGCTATTGGGATCAAACCTCAAGATTGGAAGATTTCTTTCTTATCATCAGGTCAACACTTTTTGTTATATACGATCAATTATATGTGATAAAGATCCATAAAATCATATTAACAAAATTAAATTTTAAACTAAATTGAAATAGGGAGAATAACACATTAGTCTAATCACAAACAATGTTTTTTTTTTGTTGTATATAGAGCCAAAAAGGATGAGTAATAAAAATCAATCTCTACAATATTTAGAACCGAAAGAGGAGCTCTAACCATCTGAAAGCTATAACAAGCTGATCTAATCACAAACAATGTAGAATGAAAGTATATACACACAAATCATTAAAAATGGAAAATAATGTGTTGAGAAAGGGAGGGTAGGGGCCAAAGCCAAGGCCAAGAAGGAGAGTTTCACAACAGAGAAGAGTCACATGGGGCGCTGACAGTACATGTGGGGTCACTCTTATTTATATTTATTTATTTCCATTTAATTTCTTTTTTTAATTTAATTTTTTTTTAAAAAAGGGACCCGTCTCTTGTGGGTTTGATGGTGAGACCCATCCACCAACGACTCCCACCCCCCATGTGAGTGATGCCACCCTCCATTATAACCCAAACAAATTCATTTGTGGGCCCCACCTTTCTCTCTCTATAAAACAACATACTTTCTCTCTCTTACTTTCATGGCAGTCAGTATTTGACAGGAAAAGACATTTTTTTGTATGGATTTCTCAAAAATTAAATTTAATAAATAAAAAAATTAATAATAAAAAAAGGGGTTGGTTTTAGATTAGATGGGATGCCACACGTATGACAAAGTGCACGATTGCAGGAATCTTTAGGGCTCTGTGTATTGTGCCCTGTGTCACTGTTTATGTATGAGATTTTTTATTTTTTATTTTTATTTTCCCTTTAATTTTTCAATAAATTCAAAAATTTTAATATATTTTGTGGGGTTTTGAATTTGTGTAACCTTGTTTATAATTAGATTGTTAATTGCATTTACTTGGGAGTTTGTAAAATAATGTTACATTTGTAAGGTTGAACACTTGAACAGGCTGGCAAAGGAAGATAAGTACAAGAAATAGGAGTATCCTATTCCTTTGTTGAGGAGTTTGTAAGTTTCTTAAAATGTTTTGCTTTTGTTTTGGACTTTTGGCTCTTTTGGTTTGAATGACTTAATTAAGTAGAATTCTTTCCTAATCCATCTATTGTTTAATTAGATTTGGCTGTATTATAATAACTTCATTAACTGAATTAAGAGACTAATATTCAAACGGTTGGATGATATGATTTGCATTCAAATTTTTCTATCTAGTAATTGAAAATGAAAAAGATCGAGAATAACTAAACAGCAAGTGCACCAGTCTGTGTGTATTTTTGTCATAAATTAAAAAGATCGAGAATAACTAAGCAGCAAACGGTAAATGACCTATTAAGCTCTAGCTAGCTTGTGTGGAAGAAATGATGAAAAATCTTAAAAATCCAATGCTTTTGCTTAAATATTCTTTTATTTGGATCATTAAAGAAAATCATAAGATTGGATTTGTTTAGAAATCATGACTTAAATTATACTCCCTCCGCTTTTAAATACTTGCTCCACTTTACACTTTTGGCTGTTTTTAAATACTTGTTTTATTTCTTTATTTGGAAATTTTTTACAATATTTAATTTGTTTTTCTCAACTAGTGGATCCAATAAAAATTATATTTTATTAACTTCATATTCTCTCTCCTCCAATTCTCTCAACTACTTTTGCTTTTTACTTTTTTTTTTTTATTCTTTCATCTACCCCACTACCTCATATTTTATTATTTTCTCCAATTTCTCCTAAAACTTTGCACATGGATAAATGGAGCAAGTATTTAAAAACGGAGGGAGTAGTTAGCTTATGATGATATGTACTTCCTCCGTCATTTTAATATATCACAATGTTTACACTTTTGACATCGGTTAAGAACTTCTCTTTAACTACATATTGTGATTTATACGTAAGAAAGAATCATGTGAGATCTTGTAGAGTCTTAGAGTTTGTTGTTTTGATATATGCATTCAAAATACCAACTTTTTATTATTTTTACCATTATACTCCCTCCGTTTAATTTTTATTTGCATCACTTTTTTTTATGGGTGTTTTTTTTAAAATACATCACTTTTATATTTAGTAATTTTATACTATGTTTTATCATTTCTCTCTTTTACTTTAAACCCCACTCAAATTATTTTATCATTTCTCTTTCTTCCATGGTCCTCACTTAAATAATAAAAATATTTATCCTCTCTCACATGGTCCCCATATTACTTTTACTATAATAATTTATAAAACCACTCACTATATTATATTACTCTCCTAAAACTCCGTGCATTTCCAAGTGATGCAAATAAAAAAAAACGGAGGGAGTATAATATAGACATTTAGAGCATGTTTGGTAGAGATTTTTTGGGTTGGGAAACGGATTTAATTTAACTATTAACATTACCAAGTGTTTAATTAGAGGGTTTGGGTACTAGGTAATGGTTTCCACCTATTTGTTACTTCTCTAAAACTTAAAAAATAATTACTCTAACCCTCCTCAAACATAAATAATAGAGTTAATTTTAAGTGATTCTATTTCATGATTAAACCAAACAAATGAAAAGATAAGAGTAGTTAAATAATTCCTTTTCTCCCTCATATTTAATTTATTTTTTTTCCGCTCTACTTTATCATACCAAACACCCCCTTTATGTTTAAATTGTGATTTATGAAGTGCAACCCATTTCAATCAAGTTACAATATCCAAAGAATGGAGAAAGCATTAAATCTTGATTACTTCCCCTACCCCCCTCCTTTTCTATGACTAATGAGTAATGGTTTTTCCTTTCCCTCTTTTCATCAATTCATTGTGTCCCCTTCATTCTTTTTTCACCCGTAATAAGCAGTCATCTTAAACTTTCACAATATCCCTATCTTTCTTATTAATGCGTGGTTCATGGAGGCATATGCACCGTCCACATTATGCATACGCTTCAAAACGATATGGGTCTGGGAACAAAACGCAAGTGTTTTTTTTTTTTTTTTTTTTATTTATTTTTTTAAGGCAGAATGTACATGCAGTTATATCCTAATGTATATGGGCATATAAAAGAACATAGTGTTCACTTATAATGTACGCGAGTTTTTTATGCATCAGTTTTGTAAAAAGGGAAATAGATACTTCCTCCGTTCCTTAATAGATGACACGTTTCTTTTATTACGTTTGCCAACGCACAATTTTCACGAGTTATATCTCCCATTATCAACATTGTAAAATTATAAAAAGTGGATATTAATAAAATATACATTAAGACGATTCAAACAAGATCCCACATGATTATGTTTTATCGTAGCTACAAATCACAAAAGCTAGTCAAAGTGTTGTTTGTAAATAGTGCAAAAGTCAAACCGTGTCATTTAAAAAGGAACGGAGGAAGTAAGTAGTAATTATTTTTTTTACCATGCATTAATTACAAATCATTTCAATTTATTTGCTTTACCAAAAATTAACTTCCTCTCTCTAGAAGTTTTCTCTCCAAAAAAAAAAAACACTGAAAACCCATTCAAATTCATCAAACCCCAAGCAAGAATTCAAAATTTTCGAATCTGTGAGTGCAAAATTGTTCAAGATGACTGACAAAAAGAAAAGGTAAGACCAAATTCGACATGCATACTTGTTTATTTTGAGTTCGAGTGTTAATTTTTTGCAAATTTGGGTTGAAAATTGTTTTTTTTGGTTAAATTTTTGGTTTGATTTTTCGGGAATTAATTTGCACTTTGTGTGGTTATGGTGTTGCAGTGAGAAACAATGAAATTGCTGCAGAATTAGACCGACCAATAATTACATTTCGGTAGAAGAAAGCAAGCAAAGAAATGTAATGAACATATAGTTATAGTGAAAAGAACATACTATTAAAATGTAATGAACATATACCTAGAGTGAATAGAACATATCGTTAAATAATGTTCTTTATCTCCATGTTCTTTGATTGTTAGCGTAATGTACTTTTATTTGTGATATAATGTTCATTGTTTATTGTGAAATATTCTATGAATTTTGTCTTTAGATTGTAATGGGTGAATATAAATAATGTTCACTACATAATATTATCATGTTCTTTATTAATATTACGAATGTGCTTTAGATATATAAAAAGAACATAAAGCTTGATATTCTTTATAAAACATCTATATGTTCTTAACAAAACAGATATATGTTCTTTACAAAATAACTATATATTCATTGCGCTTTTTTTAAAAAATAAAAAAATAAATATAAATTGGATGTACCATGCCTGACTCCACAAAGAAAATTTCACTTTCTTATGGCCATCCTTCATCACTTTTAAATAAGGAAAAATACACTTTAATAATCCTAACTATGACCGATTTACTTTAATAATCCCAACTAAGGTTTGTTATCTAATAATCCTAACTACTGGGTTCCAATGGTCCCAATGATTGATAAGCTGCTGGAAGGGTAAATTTTGTTATTTTTTTTAAAAAGCCACGTGTCAACACGTGATTCGTCTGAAAAAAATTAAAAAAAAAAAGAAAAAAACGAAAAAAAAAAGAAGAAAGAAAAAAAAACAAAAACCATTCCCAACCACCCCACCAACGTGAAACCCTAGGCTAACCCCCAGCCCACCAGAAACCGCCGCGGGCCACCTCCCTAACCCCCCTAAAACGAACGGCCGACCCTCCCAACCCCCTAAACAACACCGTCAACCCCCTAAACCACTCCCTCCCTTAGCTTCCCCTTCGTTGGAAAACCAAAACCGAAAAAAAAAAACCGTGAAGTGCCGCTTCAATTCAATGCTCCCCTCCCTTCCAACACCCTCCTTAACCACCTAATCCGGCCGGCCGACCCCCTTTAACCCACCCCCAACCCCCAAAACACCTCCTAGCCACCCCGACCCCAAAAACTCGAATTGTCCAAGCTTTGTATTCGAGGCTCCGGCGACGATAATATCACTGAATCTGCCCGGGGGTTTCGCCGCCTACTCCGAAGCCATCACCAAAGAGCACGCCGGCATCACACCACCTCCGTCGACCAAAAAATCGCAGCGAAGGTGTGACTGTAGGTGGTGGCGGTGACTGCAAGTGGTTTTAGGGGGGTCGAGATTGGCTGGGCAGGTGATTTTGAGGGTCGTGGTTGGCTGGGCAGGTGGTTTTGGGGGTCAGGTTGGGTTGGCCGGCAGGTGGTTTTCGGTGGCTACAAGGGGGTGGCCGATTGGTCCGGCGAGGTTAGGGTGTGGGGGTTAGGGTTTCACTGTGGGAAAGGTGGCTGGGATTTTTTTATTTTTTATTTTTATGTTTTAATTTTTATTTTGGACCAATCACGTGTTGGCACGTGTCATGATTACCTGTTAAAACAAGTCGTTGACTTGGTGTTGCTGGTTGGGACCATTGGTGGCAAACATACCAAATAATTAGGATTATTTAGATAATAAACCTTAGTTGGGATTATTAAAAGTAAATCGGCCATAGTTGGGATTATTAAATGTATTTTTCCGTTAAATAATTTCACACATGATTATTTGTAATCAATTAAAGTTGAAATATAAGTCGTTTGTATTGAGTTAAATTCAAACTAATTTGGTCAAATGGGATTTGATTCCAAACTAATTTTAATTAGCATTTATATAAATATAAATAGATCCATTGTCATTAAACTTATCTTTGTTGGTTTGAGTTCAATTAATTTTGTATCACAATTTTTATTAATGGGATGTAGGGTACATTTTGGGTTTAACTGTTAAGTCATGCCATTCAAAATGGAAATAATTTTTCAAGTCCAGCGATGCATGTACATGATGGAAATTATGAGATATTGGTTGTGTGATGTGAGAAGTATTACATTTGATGGTTGTACAATGTTTTACAATGTGAGGTATATCTTAAGGAGGCAACATTAGGTTTGAAGGAGGACATTGGTTGTGATAGAGTGGTGGTTGTGATAGAGTGGCGGCTAGTATTTTGGTTAATAATTATTGTATAGAGCTAAGACAACAACGTGGTCGAGATTGGTGTAAAACACGTTTTAATTGAAAACCATCCACTTAATCTCTAATTTAGTCATAACCTACTTTATCTCCTCTTTCATTGCATAGCCACCGCCACATATAGTTTTCTCTCCTTCCTTGCCCTCATCTACCTTTTCTTTCTCCTCTCCTCCCCTCACCACCTTATCAACCCTAACCTAGATCTCCTCTTCTTGTCACATACCGTTCCTCCTTGCCTTATTTTGGGTAGAAGCTTCGAGCCAAAAAAGTTGCACCCAAAGCCGCTATTTTGGGCCAAAAATAGCGGGCTTTCGGACAAGACTGAAATTTTAAATAATAAAAAAAAAACATATTTTTTTTTTGATTGCTCAAATCCTGAAAAAAAAAATTTAAATATAAAAGTTTGGGCCTTAAATTTCTGTCGAAACCCTGCCATTTTTAGGATTGGGCCAACTTTGACCACCTCTACCTTTTCCTTGTCGCCCAAGACTTTTTCCTCTCCTTTTTTCAATTCCTCTAGCTTGCTATCCTATGCCGGTGCTGTCTTTCCTCTCTTGCACCAAAATCTATATATGTCTCCTCCCCCGTGGAGTTTAATATCGGTTGAGAGAACAAGGGGATGGTTTGCTTGTGGTAGAAAGTAGAAGGGAGAGGAGATTGTTTTGCATCACATTAACACGAACATATTTAAAATTATAAATTGAGCTGCTTATAATTTGTAAATATTATCACATACATAGTATTCAAAGCCATTATTTTTTGATAGATATCATCAAATTACTATAAAATTATAACAGACTTATAATTTATTTTATATTTTAATGAAAAAATAATTTTAATTTGAATAATTAATGAGAAAATAACCCAAAATAACAAGTAAAAATCGATGAACAGAAAATAAATAAATAAAAAAAACTCGACGCCTCCTCGTTGACGAGGGTGGCACCTTTGCCATGGTAGGGGTGCTAAATAAAATTCACTTGTTCTGTTATGTGTCGGTAAAATTATTGTTTAAATCAATAATAAACAAACAATTAGAACTATCCTGGATTATATTGATGATCTCAAACTCACAGTCGCGCCGCGGAACAGAATCCATGCCATAGAAGCGAAATACGCCACCACCGGTACAAGTTTCCTAGTGACGCACGCCCCCCAAGTTTAACGCAACTCTCACCGTAATTCGTGCACCCGAACCTGAAGAGTGGAATTACTCAAGTTCTGTTTAGATCTCAAAAGGGTGGGTTTATGTTTTGTGTTTTGGTTTCGTATGTATGTGTCAAAGAAAGAAAATAACTCTCGTATTTATATATGCCCCCCAAAAGGAAGCCAAATCGACCTCAAGAAACAGGGGCGCGGCCGGTCGGGCACCCAGTCGCCCAGCCGGGAGCGAGAATAACTTCCCATACGCAAGCAACCACGCCCGATCGGGAGATCGAACGTCACTCGACGTGAAATCCCAGGGCGCTCTACCGTGCGGTTCTCACCCGGTCGGGCTCGTAAATTTCAGCGTCCCGTCACCCAGACGAGCGAACCACCGCTCGATCGGGCGCGAGAGCACGCTGATTCCTGAGGTGAAATCGCCCGATCAGGCGAAGCCTGCCTAGCCAGGCGCGAGAGTACTTCCAAAAATGCGATTAATCTGTCAAATCGGGCGCAGCTCACCCGACCGGGCACGAGTGAGAACTGTTATGGCTTGACAATCCAAATCCTATTGCATTACCATTTCCAACACTATGTAGGACACTAGGGCACATGGCTTGATCAAAAAGTGAGATTAGATGAACTAGTTATTCCTCCCTCATCGATCAATATAACAAACAGAGAAATATTCATCAAGCTTGTAAATCAAATCTCATAAGTCATACCTCCTTGTTCAACGTGAGGCATATCATGCATCAATGACATGAGTTTTAACTAAACTAAAATGTGTCTCGAGTACAACATTGTGCTAAATTTAAGAGGTGGTAATTAAATATGCAATTCAAGTGATATATGTGGAGGTAATTTGATGTAAATAAGACTTGGATCGTCTAGCATCTAATTCACTTGGATCGGTCTAGTTTATTTGGACTTAGTCATATAAATTAAGTTTAGCAAATTTATTATTATAATAAATTAACCAATATAAATTCTATAAATTATCGAATTAGTTTGGATAGATCTCGGTTATGATCAAAATTAGATCAATAAATTCAAATACAAACTCATCCTCTACCTTTGATATCCGCCTTCTTTTCGATGGGGCTTGGAGTGCTCGGGATCTTAGCGCGGGAGCAGGTTGGAATTTTAGGGATTTTTTTTTCAGATTCTGTGTTGGGTGGTTGTTCGAGAGCCTATCACTCCTCTTCGACCCTTCAGTCTGAGTTACAGGCTTGTTTGCGGGATTTTCGGGTTGCCGGTCGTCGAGGCTTTCATCGTCTATCTTCTTATCTACTCCGATTGTTCAAATATTTTTCAATTCCCTTCTGCGGGATGGCCATGATGGTGATATTTCTTGCTTTGTGATTGCTTCAAGATATTCAGCTGTCTCTTTTGCGATTCTCTGTCTGCCCGCAAGGTTCCTCGTCAGTGGGTTGCCCCGGCTCACTGGTTGGCTGTTCAGGTTCGTCGTCAACAACTGCTTTGTTGGTCCTTTTAGTTTTTGTGTGATTTTCTTTGTCAGGCCTTCTTGTCTAAAAAATAAAATAAAATAAAATCAAATACAAACTAGTTTGAATCAGTTACGACTGTACGAATCAATTTAGTGAGGTCTAGCTACATTCAATCAAGCTAACATTTGGCTTTTAGAATGGTAACATAGGCAATTCTTCCCAAATAAAGTAGAAAATGGTCCCATAAAAATAGTCACAATTAAATCCAGAAAAAGTCAAAAGATATTCACAAGTGTTCTGTAACCTAGTCAGCCTGTTGAAAGATTGCAAAATAGATTGGTCATTGGATTATTATTATTGGAATGCATGTTCATAAACTTCAAATACCCCAGCATTGCAACTCATGATACTCATTCAGTCATTCATTTAAATAATTTGCTAGCTATTATGTTACTAGTACCCCACCATATATTATTTATGTTATGTCCATAACAATAATTTCATCAATTGTTAAGCAATTCATGTACTCCGGTGTCTTGTAGCATTTGGCATGATATCACTCAAACTCAGCAACTTAACTTTACATTTTGTAGTGTATCTACCTTTTTCATTATAATGTTCTCTTTTCTTTTTTTAGGGTATTGGTTTTGCAAGTATAGACACATTCATTTCCCATAACTTTGAACATGTTGCATACTTGCATGTAACATGTTAGGTAACTACTATCAATAAGTAATTCAACAAAAATCATACTGAAAATAGTTAAAGTAAACCTTGATGTGGTACCGACTTACTTTACGTCAAGTAAATTGAAAAAAAAAAAAAAAGCTATTGTAGTGTTAATTAAAGGTTGATGATGAGGTATCAGCAGAAAGACCATGATCAAACCTCAAGTTTCACAGTGTTTTTGAACCAATGTTTGCTTGTCAGATACTTGCTATATATGTATAGAAGCACAGTCACATTATGTTTCCATCAGTATCACATCATCGATCACGGACGATCAACATCATATTAGTAAAATAAAATGTTAGTCATATAGTGTTACGCTAAGTCTTGATTTTTGTATAATTGTATATACTAGTATAAATAGGCACAATCTCTCCAAACATTAAAAATCTAAATGGGGTCATCAACCTCAATTAATTATTAGAGGGAGTGGAAGAAAGAAATTGAAAAAAGGGTTTCAGGTAGGTTTTAATGAATTTAAATTGTAACACAATTAGAATGAGACTAATATAGTGCAAACTTTAAAGTAAAACAATGCTACTACAATTAACATAAGCCAAACAGGTGTCCACTTTCAGACATATAAACCTGTTTATACCAATTCTTTAAGGAATTTGTCACCATCTTTTTTGCCCCTTTTGATTGACTCTAAGCTCATTAGGGAGATAAAAAAATTTGCAAAATTAAGGATTAATAAGTACGAATTTCCGCAGCTAAGATTGTTTAATTTATAATTAATCACTAATTTTAGGCTTAATCCAATCCACCTAATTTCCCTGATTATAGGTTGAGTTTGACAGCTTATTTTAAGATACAAGTGACTGTCACTTTCTCTCGTTTTGAAGAGATTGTTTTGTGTGTGATTTTTATGAGGGTAGTATGGGAATTCGCTATAATTGAATCCATGTAAGACAGATAAAACAATGTTTAGTTCATTTTATATAGACATTTTTTTTAATAATTACATTCTATATAACTGATTTTACCTTGTAATGTACCCTTAATTATTATTTTTATTTTTTATTTTTAAATGCACCATCTCTTATTGTTAGAGGATCAATTCAACTAAAAGTTCAAAGTAGGGGTGAGCAAAGACCCAGGGTACCCGGTACCGGACCCGGAACCGGTTAGGACCCGCCGGGTCCGGACCCAGAACTGGTCTCACCGGTTCCGGGATTGGGTCCAATATTTCGGACCCGGTTGTAACCGATTCCGGTTCCAAATCCTAAAATTTTGGACCCGGTACCCACTGGGTACCCGGTTGTATATGATGTAGTATGTGGATTGTTTGTGTTTTTAAGAAATTAAAGAGTTATCTACAATCCATTTTAATTTCTAAGCCCAATTGCTTATAAAACTCTAAACCCACTATCAACAAAACCCTAAAACTTCTAGATTTTTCTCTCCGCTCTACTATACCGGTTACCCAACACATATTGTACAAAATATATTTAAAAAAACAAAAATATGTTGAACGTAACTAATTAGTAAAATAAAAAAAAATATTAATATTTAATATAATTAAAATAGCTTAATGTATATAAAAATATAAGTATTAAACACTAAAAGTAAAAATAAACCAAAAAAAATATTATGATTTGTATTATATTTCAACACTTGTATATATATGTGGGTACCGGGAATCGGAATCGGTACCCGGTGGAACCAATTCCAATTCCTAAATTTTAGGACCCGGTTGTACCGGTTCCAAATTTTAGGACCCGGTCCCAACCAATTCAGGGTCCGGATCCTAAAATTTTGACCGGGTACCCGGTTTGCTCACCCCTAGTTCAAATTGATGGTTGAAGTCTAAGAATATGCTTTATATTCTATCACGTTCTCTCACACGAGAGCTCGTTGGTTTTGAAGTGTGAAAGTATGGGTCCTTCTCATACCCAACGTTTAATATTCCACTTTAAAAGGAGGGGAGAATGAGATTCGAATATGTGACCTTTGTGTCTTGTTGGTTCTGATATCATGTTAGAGAACCAACTCAACAAAACGTTTAAGCTAATGTTTGAAGCCTACTCACTTCTAGGGCTGCTCACTAGTTTGGTAAGGAGTAATAAACTGGATCAAAAATCGAACATTTGAAAAATCATGGCTCGAAGATTATTGGACTAATCATGCTAAAACCAACACTAAACCTTAACAATACAATACTCAAAACGTAGTTTGGACCGTTTTTACTTTTTAGACATGTTTCTAAGATTTTAAAATAAAAAGTGAATAATGCCCTTTTAAATTGATATCTTGTCTTTTCTTTTATTATTATTTTTTTATCGCAATGTAAAAGTTTTACTCTATTCACACCCGCACATTCTTTTAACCATCTTTTGTAATTTATACGCAAGAAAAAACATTACATAAGATCTTGTTAAATAAGTATTAGTGTGTAATTTAAACATATTAACTTTTTATAATTATTACCAAAATATAATTAAATAAATTATTGGTGCTCCGTATAAAATGTTTATTGGCAATTGGGAAAACCACAACCTTTGGAATTATAAATGAGCAGAATAAGTACAAATCCTTCTAGCATAGCATAGCATAGACAATTAATTATTTTAGAGGTTTAAAGAAAACAGAATTGATGCTCCTCATTGGACCTCATATACCTGGACTCTAAAGTCTAAATGAACAAGCAAATACATGTCAATACAATACTATATAGTGCTACATTGCACATTTCTAAATATCTACTCCAAATTTGAAGGATGTGGTGTGCCATGAAGGTTCACCAAAGAATAATAGGCTCCATTAGGTCCCTTAGCCAAAAGAGAGGAATGTGTACCTTTCTCTACAACCTCGCCTTTCTCTAACACCGCGATGAGATCACACTTTTGTATGGTGCTCAACCTATGTGCCACTACAACACTTGTTCTACCAACCATTACTCGTTCGAGTGCCTCTTGCACAATACTTTCGGACTGGCTATCAAGTGCACTTGTTGCCTCATCTAGCAATAGTATTGCCGGGTTTCTTAGAATAGCTCTTGCTATTGCAATTCGTTGCTTTTGTCCTCCCGATAATTGAACCCCTCTATCTCCACACCATGTATCATACCCGTCTTTTAGTCCGGATATGAAGTCATGAGCATTAGCTGCCTTTGCAGCCTCGATAACCTCTGATTCATCAATCTCATCACCAGCTCCATAGGCTATATTCCCCCTAACGGTATCGGCGAATAATGAAGGCTCTTGGTTCACTAGAGCTATATGTTTCCTAAGGAACCTAAGGTTGTAAGTCTGTATGTCACGTCCATCAATTTTTACAGACCCCTTGAGAGGAACATAGAACCTTTCGATCAATCCAATAATTGTTGACTTACCCGACCCACTTTGGCCCACTAGCGCGGATGATTTACCAGCCTCAATATTGATTGAGAAGCCTTTGAAAATCACAACATCGGGCCTAGTAGGGTACGAAAAGTGTACATCTTGGATTTCTATGTGACCACTAATTTTCTCAGGATGGTACCCGTCAGGACTGTCGGGATCAATCTTGGTAACACGGTCTAGGACTGCAAACACTGATGTAACAACATCCACACCCTTGGCAAGGTCCGAGGTCATGCTCCCGGCCTCAGCAATGACACGCCCGGTGGTCACTAAGATTATGATGTTCTGGAACAATGCCTTAGAAGTTAGGTGACCATGAGCCATTAGCCTACCACCATACCAAAAATCAGCGGCCCAAACAAAAATGTACATGCCCTGAGAGGCTCCCAGCCCAAAACCTGCATACCAGGACTGTCGAATACTTTCCTTTCGAGGGCCTTCTTGTTCCTTCTCAAGCATTGCTAGGATTCGGTCCTGGGAAGAGAAAGCAGTGACTATGCGAAGGTTGGATACAGCTTCAGCAGCCAACTTGCTACTCTCATTTTGGGCCTTGCTTGCCTTCTTAGACATGTTTTTAAGTAAAACCGCTTTTGCGTAGTAACTAGTTATAATTAGGGGTTGGGTTGCTATCATGAAAATGGCTAGCTTCCATGAAATGATTAAGCCCATTGTAACTGCAGTTACAACAGCTGAAATTGATTGGACTATAAGTGACATCCGATCTCCAACCAACGATCTTACCTGCAAATAGTCAATATATGAGTTTACAAGTCACAAAAATGCTCATCAATGTTTAAGGGAAAATATTACTCCAGCCGTCACTTTTGTTACGTATTCTACTTTGGACGTCTTGATTTTATGATCACATTTAAGGAAGTTAATACGAGTAATGTTTAGGGGTGCTTAAGAGTAAACGAAATGACACATTCAATGCTTTTTCCCCACATAAGGTAGCCTTGAAAGTAATAAGGTAGACTAAACTATTTCACTAACAAAGAAAAAGGCACTGAATATGTAGTACTAAAGATATAACAGAATACAACAACTAGCACATGGAAATGGAACTATTTAGAAGCAAGGGGATAGATAACTTACGACATTGGCATCTATAGCAAGCCTAGAGCAAATAGCACCAGTACTATTTTCATCCTGATCGAACCATCCAACCTCAAAAGCAAGCATTTTAGCTAGCATCCTTTCTCGTACTCTCTTAGTCAAGAACTCCCCCATATATGCGAAGTTGTAATGTTGAACAATATTCACTATAAATGAGAGCACAGCCAATCCAAAAAAACACCAAGCATAAATCGTAGTCTTCCTCTTGATCTCTTCTTTATCTTCCAAGAAATATACGGATATCAAAGACCCCATAGTGAATGCATAAAGTGGTTGGACTGCTCCAAATAGTATAGCACCCAAGCAACCCAAAATGGCTTGTTTCCACTCGGGTAAGTTCAAAGATAACAATCTACCAAATGATGGGACAGGCAATACTTCATCGCCCTTAGGCTTGGTATCAAGTTCATTGGCCAAGTCATGAACCGATTTGACTGAACTTGAGCGACTGCCTAATGAGAGTGTACGGCTACTAATGCTATGTCTTGAATCCACATTGTAAGACATAGGTAAGTTTGAGGTGGAAGGGTGAGACAAACTTCTTTGATTATCATTAGTTTTTTCCATCTGCTGTAGCCGAACTAATGAAGTGTACATCCCTTCCTTGTGTTGGATCAACTCATCATGGGAACCAATCTCCATCACCTGGCCATTTTGGATAACGGCAATACTGTCAGCATTACGAATCGTGGAGAGTCTGTGGGCAATAATTATTGTGGTTCGTCCCAAAGCAGCCTTGTCAAGTGCTTCTTGGACAACTCGTTCTGACTCGGAGTCTAATGCACTGGTTGCCTCATCTAGGAGCAGGACACGCGGTTTCTTGACTATTGCTCTTGCTATAGCTATTCTTTGCTTTTGTCCACCCGACATTTGGACTCCTCTTTCTCCAACCTGCAGACATAGTACATAAAAAATGAGCAAAACTTACTTCACTTGCTCTTGAACGTAAGGATTGATGATCAACACAAGTATACATTTTCTAATACACCTACATCAAATATGTTGTACTTTATACATCAACACCAACATCATCTCAAAACCCCTTTCACGACTCCAAGGATGTCAGCGGAATAAGAGAAGGGTAAGTGAAGATGTATACAACCTTACCTTCACTAAAACAGAGAAATTATTTTATACTTGCATATAAATTCACTATTCCAATATGAATGTCACATTGTCACATATCAAAATTGAACTATAGTATTCATTGTATGTCTCTAAGAGATTATACTATAATAATCCTTAACAGTAATTAGACATTACTTGTTCTTTAGATAACATTCTAAGAAGAATTCAGCAATGCTCAACACTAAGAATGATTCAATACACGTGCAAATTATGGTGCATATACCTGTGTATCATAGCCCTGAGGCAATTGACTGATGAAATTGTGAGCATTCGATGCTTTTGCAGCTTCAATGACCTCATCCATCGTAGCATCTTCTTTACCAAAAAGTATGTTCTCTTTAATTGTAGTCGCGAAAAGTGCAGGTTCCTGGCTGACTAACCCCATTTGTGATCTCAACCACTTAAGTTGAAGCTTATCAATTGACACCCCGTCTAAAAGTATCTCCCCACCAAGTGGGTTATAAAACCTTTGTAGCAAAGCTACTGCAGTGGATTTTCCTGAACCACTCCCTCCAACTAATGCGACTGTATTCCCTGCAGGAACTTGCAGTGAGAAGTCGCAGAAGATTATTGAATCTGGTCTTGAAGGGTAAGTGAAACTGACATGCTTA
The DNA here is from genome assembly GCF_001683475.1 of Chenopodium quinoa. Lineage (NCBI taxonomy): Eukaryota > Viridiplantae > Streptophyta > Magnoliopsida > Caryophyllales > Amaranthaceae > Chenopodium > Chenopodium quinoa. The sequence continues at coordinate 184,489 of NW_018744835.1, forward strand.
AAGTCAACTTCCCCAGATATATTATCTAAGGTCAGCCCATCCATTTTTTCCGAGTCAATAGCCGGCACCCGGTTTATCACTTCCATCATCTTCTCTCCTGCTAAAGCAGCTTCTGAGAAATATTTAATGTTCGGTAAACTGGAACCCAGAGCCCTGTCGATAACATCAAAAGATAAAGACATGAAGTAAGCAACAATAGAAGTCAAGAAGAGAAATTTTGATTGTATGTTCATGTAAGCAGCTTATCCTACTTTCATACTGTAAACACCAAAATTATTTGATTAATTGGTGTCACCATGTCATATTTATCTAAAAGGGGACAATATTACTAGTTAATGTAACGATATTTTATTGATTTAGGGATCATCCTTAGGGTTTCAACAGGTATAAGAACAAGTCATAAAAGAGAGAGAAATCGAGAGAGTTGCGACTTGTAACCCCTAAATTTTCTGTTTATTTCTTTCCTCTTTACATTAATATTGTAGGTTGGATTTTTATGGTTTACGCATATAGCTCCACAAATCTAAACTTCACAAATCACAACACGCAAATTTAAGTCTTTCATACATTAGATTGTTGCCTAATCGATTTCTTATTTTCTAATAATAAATTAGGAGGAAGGAAACAACAATGTATTTCAAAGGAAGCTAGCTAGAATAAACAATAAATTCGAAAAATGAGCAAAGGAACTTACAGTCCTCCCACACAAAGGGCAGCACCAACCATATAAATGGTACCACCTTTAGCACTGTGGTTTAAAACAAGTTTGGTACCATACCAAGTACAGAAAGCCCAAACAGCAAAAATTACGCCATTGCTACCAATAGCGACACCCTTAGCTAAACCTTGCCGGAGTCCCAACTTCACTGATCCTTCCAAAGCAGTTGAGAAGTTAGATAATGTTTTGTGTTCTCCTACAAAGGCATAGACTGTTCTTATGGAGGATATTGCTTGTTCTGCTATGCCTGCAGCCTTATTGTACTCAAGAGTCAGTTTCCTAGATAGCCCCATCAATATCCTTCCGTACATCAAGCCCGGTATAATAAGAAAAACTACGAAGGGAAACCCGACTATTGCTAACCTCCATAGCAATGAAAATGCTACCACATAACTTGAGATGAATAGGGATGTGTTCCTCACAAAATTTGGTACCTAATTCATCAGCAGAGGCAGCATTGGAGTGCAAAACTTATGTTACCTAATTTCATGCAATAGCCAAGAGGGCAAGAAGGAAAATAAAACGGCAACATAACAAGAAGGTATACCTTTTCACTTATTACATCTTGGATGATAAGGCTATCATTGGTAACACTGACGATTACTTCAGAAGTACTACTAACATGCAAATCAAAGTAACCCACATCTTGCCTCAACACTGCTTTTAAGTATTTATATCGCAGTCTCGAGGCTTGTCTTTCAGCTGTCCTTGTCCAACAATATCCCTCTGCAAATTGCAAAGCCAAACAAATAAAGCAATTACAAATATAAACCAGATTGTAAATATAGCACCACAGGGCAAGCGCCAAGCAGCAGCCCAGTCACAACTCACAAGCTTCGGCTCAGCTACTATACTAGGAAAGAAGATAAAACACTACTCTCTGAGCAGTCCATGCGTCTATTCTAGTAGCATTAAGACTCATAGCTTCATAAGGCATTTTAGTCACTTCGTAAGTTCGTATAAACATTTGTTACAAGAGTTTTCTATGTTATATGTATAGGTTTTACTCACTATTGCGGATGATTTCACAAGGATGACTTAGGTTGTTGGTTTTATTTTGAACCCCAGTCAGAATATATTAACTTGTCGCTTGTGTTAAGAACCCAAATGAACCCAATGAGGTCAAGGTAAGCCAAAGAGATATATTAATGTGCTTTGATACCTCGAAAAGGGCATTAAACATCACAAGATTCACAATGACACTCCTCACCAAAAAACTCTATAATTTCAGTTTAAGTTGCATGACAAAGAACTGCAGAGAGTGTGGAGCTATAACCACTGTCAGCTATCCTTCACTCTCATCGAGTGCATTTCAGGCATAGCTGCTATGTATTTACAATGCATATAGGAGGGTAAAAATGTAAATTTGACAAGCTTCTTAATAAAAGCCGACTCTACCGTCGTACATTATAATAATGTACTATTATGCAGGTATAACGTACCATTAATGTATAAGTTGACTCTATAGTGGTATATTATAATGTACCATTATACAGGTATAATGTACCATTATATACTATTATGCATGTAGCGGTACTTTTTACTATTCTGCAGGTTGAATATTTTCTTCCAAAATACTTAGCACCTGTCACCTATTATGCATATAGTAGTACATATTTTCATCTTATACGTTTGATAACAAACAGCGGCGCTGTGAGTTAACCATTCTCATCACATTGGGTGTTAAATACGAAGTACTTATATGTGATGTAAATTTTTTTTGGAAAAATTGCTGAAAAGTTCATAATACTTGTGTAAGTAACCACCTTATATGTATATTTTTTTAACTAACACACCTTAACTTAATTTTTTTTGCAAGAACAAACCTTATGCCGGAACCAGAGCGTTGACCATGTTTTCCAGCATTGACCTCGTCACGGGTTCTCTCAAACCAGCCTCTCTGTATTTTTTTTCCTCTTTTTCCCTCACCAACGCCATCTCACAAAAAGAAAGAAGGTGAAGAACATTAAACAAAGCGTTAATCGCTGGTTAATTTTCTGCAAAAACCCTGATACACCTCTCCAATTAACTGGGTTAGGGTGTTCGCTCACTGCGGCATTTCATCGAACAAATGGCGTGCCTCTGAAAATGAGCAACAAATTAAACCCATTTACATTATGTACTCAAACAATCAGTAAGCAATCTGAAATGGGTTTGAAGAATTCGAGCTCTAATGGCGAAGAAGCACCCAAGATGTTGTCTTTAAGAATAGAGAGGCTTCCAAGAGGAGAATCAATTGGGTATTTATTTCAGAAATGGATGGCTGAAGGTTTTCTTGTTCATAGGATAGGAATATTCTCTTTCCCTCTATTGGGTTTATTTTTGTTTTCATGGGAGTAGAATTATTGGGTGATGGTGTTGGTGAGGGTGGTGATGAGGTGGTGTTGGTGAGGGAAAAGGCGGAAAAACAAGGAGGGTGCGTTTACGAGATTACATGACCCACACGTGACGAGGTCAATGTCGATAAAACAAGGTCAACACTCGAATTCTGGCACAAGGTGTGTTGTCAAAAAAATAATATAAGAGGTTAAGGTATGTTGTTAAAAAAAATTATAAGTTAATCTATTAACTATTATTAAAACAAAATATTGTTAACATTATCAACTCTCAAATTATTTACGTGTCATTCTAATATTAAAAATTTTCTCTCCATTTTCTATATGTGATGTCATCATTCATTATATTTTTTTTAACCTACACTATACATTTTTCTAACAAAAAAATTACCACTCTTTTTTACACAAATGATAAAACTTTATTTTATGCATAATAGTAAAAAATAATTAAATCGTGCAATGCACGAGTCTAATCTAGTTTCTTATTAAAAAAAAAAAAAAGAAGTTTTATAAGGAGGTTTTTGGCAAACTATTCATTTTTTTACGGCGTATTTTTTGTGTGGCCGGCTGACACACATCAAAATAGTGACTTGGTAATCTCTAACCGAGTAACTCCCGATCGTCTGAATAATCCTAATTGAGTAATCCCTGATCGACCGAGTAATCTCTTATCGGGTGAGTAACCCCTGACCAAGTAACTCCGGTCACACGGTGTGGTCAGCCACATATAAAACTTAACTTTGTGTTTTTTTTAATGTACTATGTTACGATTTATTTGTAACAAAAAAAAAAAAAAAAAAAAAAAAAAAAAAAAAAACTACTTCCATATTCATTTTACAATTCAATATACTTCGCACAATGTGATCTTTCGATTGAGTACATACAGTTTTAGTTGGTGTTACTCCGCAGTTTTATTCTAAGTTCTACGTAAATTAGCTAGTGAGCTTCATGCCTTCATCTCTTTGTAAATTGATATTTTGTTAGCTACTTTATACAAGTATAACCTTAGTATAGAAATTAAAATAAGTACAGTATATCATAGCAAAACGAAATAAAGAAGTCAAAAAACAGAAAAATAAAAATGTAAGATAGTGTAGACGCACCAAGGAAACCAAAAACCAATGCTCCTGCTCCCATAATGCATAAAACTAATACGTTCTGCAGAGAAATTAAACGAACAATCTTAAATGAAAATGTGAAAATAGCTAGTATTTCTTTTTCTCAATAATATATTACCTTACCATACTAATAATTGTGGTAACAAGTTAGTACTAAACTGCTAATGGATAATTAAAGGTTGCAATAATATTGTTTACCATATAATATGCACATCCCATTGCCAGATTTAATAAAACAACAAAAGAAAAAACATTAAGACAACACGATCGATCGCCTGGTCTACAGTTTAGATAATGCCTTGGGCTACCATAACACAACACTATCATGGGCTACAGGGCTAGCCTAGCCATAAGTTAGCACAACCATGGCCATCATTTTCTTTTATGATTATTATTGAAATATAATTAAAGATATTTCATATCAAAGTAGTGGATGCTGAAAAATGTGCATGGTAAAAAAAAAAAAAAAAAAGAACCTGAAAATGATGCAATAATTGTGTAACGGAGTACATAATAAACATCTTCACAAATTCTTATATGTGGTTAGCCACATGGTGTGGCCACTTTACAATAAGACAAATAATTAAGTAATAGGGGATTATGATAATGAGCAAACCGGGTTACCTTGAAGTATGTGGGTTACTTAAATGAAAAAAGGGGTTACTCTCTTACATAAGTGGAATGATTCTTTCAATTTTTAAAACAAAAAATAAGGGTTACTCGAATGAACAAATGGAGTTACTTATTTTTAAATCAGTTGATATTACTTATATAATGAATTGGAGTTACTTTAATGGACAAAATGAGGTTATTCTTATGAATAAATAAGGTTACTTATATATATAAATAAGAATTATTCTTATAAATCAATGTGGCCACACTGTGTGCCTAGCCACACACAAGACTTACTTAAACATCTTATGTGATCTCCAAAGTTACCAATCTATTAAATTGGAGTTTTTTTTTAAGGAAATTTTTCCTCCTAAACTCTCCCTTTTTTTTTAGAAGCGTTAATTTATTATTATTATTATATTATTATATATATATATATATATATATATATATATATATATATATATATATATATATATATATATATATATATATATATATATATATATATATATATATATATATATATATATATATATATATATATATATATATATCGTTATAATTGCTATTGTGTTATATTTCTCAAGAAACATTCCTTCAAAAAAAAAAAAAAACAAAAAAAAAAAAAATCTCTAGAAACTTCTATATATCAATTATCAATAATTTAAAAAAATCGAGCATGGCTCAAAAATTATCTAGTAATTACTTATTTGGGATAATGAACTATTTTTTTTTTACTAAGGCCGGCCCTTTCGGGCTGTTTTGTGGGGTGGTCTCCTTGGGCCCAATTGAAAAGGAGCCCAAAATTAAGAATGTAATTATATATTAAGTAAAAAAATATTGCACAAGTTTTCATATTTGCTTAGTTGTTACTCCTCATATCCTTAATTTTTGTGGATTGCTAAACATCGCCCGCAAATCTCCACATAAAGCCCACAAAATTAGAGTGAAATGACACTTTTGCCCTCAAAGTAAAAAACACAATTTCTTCTCTCTATTCTCTACTTCCACTTTCTCTCTCTAAGAAACTTTCCGAGCGATGTCGAGGCGGCCCGGCAAGGAAGTGGCGGCACCGGCGGCGGGTGGACAGCGGTTTTCCGGCGAGAAGGTATTTTTTATTAATTTTGTTTTTAAAAAATAAAAAAAAAAGTTCGGAGGCGGTGGCGGCGCCAAGGCCAGACGCCACCACCACGGCTGAGGCGCCTAGGCCAGACGCCGTGACGGTGGCGGCGGCGCCTAGCCCAGACGCCACCACCACGGCACCAACGTCTGGCCAATGCGCCGCCGCCGTGGTAGTGGCGTCTGGGCTAGGCGCCGCCGCCACCGTCACGGCGTCTGGCCTAGGCGCCTCGTTATATATTTTTTTTTTTAATTTTTTTTTGGTTTTAAATTTGAAATTTTTATTTCGAAAATAATTTTTTTTTTTTTTGTTTTTTTTTAAATTTGTTTTTCTTTTTTTTAATTTTAAATTTTATGTTTCTGATTTTTTTTTTATTTTTTTTTAAATTTTGTTGCTTTTTTTTTAAAAAAGTTTATGTTCCTCTTTTTTTTTTTTTAATTTTTAATTTTATGTTCTTGTTTATTGTTTTTGTTTTTTTTTTTTTTGAATTTGTTTTTTTACTTAAAAAAAATTTTATGTTCCCTTTTTTTTTTTTATAAATTTTTTTTAAAATTTTGATGTTCTTCTTTTTTTAAGTTTTTATAATTTTATATTTTTTAAGTTTTGTAAGTTTTTTGTTTTGGTTTAAAAGATGCATTAAAAAAACTTTATTAAAAAAAATTTAATTCAAAAAAAAATTAAAACAAAATTAAACAAACGCAAACAAAAATCCATAAAAAAAACATAATTATAAAAAACAAATAAAAAAAAAAACAAAAACAAACAAACAAACAAAAAAAAAATTCAAAACAAAAAAAAAAAGAAAAAAAAGAGAAATTAAATTAAAAAAAAAATAAAATTTTAAAATTTTGTTTTTTTTCATATAATACGTCGTTATTGAATTTTATGTGTTTTGTTATGTGTAGTGGATGGGAAAGATGAAGCAGTTGGGACACAGACTTTTTGAGGAGAGGGACAACATGACGACTGCAACAGGCAGAGCTGTTATTGATGAACTGGAACGGGCCCTTGAGCAGTGGCAGTGGGCGTCACAGAGAGATTATTGATATGTCGGCAGTGCATTTATATAACATTTTCCTAGTTGTTTGTAAAAGTTAACATTATCTATTCTTATAATTATTATTTTAAGTTCTTAGAATTTGACATTATATTTTTAGTTTTTATAATTTTTATTTTAAGTTGTAATTAGTGGGCATACGAAAATTAAATACAAGTTCACATTTAAATGGGAAAACTAAATACGAAAATTAGAATCCGAAAATCCGCAGTTACCATCTGCAACCACATCATTCCACCCGTCCAGGAACGGCATCATGATGTTAGGGATCCTGTCTTTATATGGAAAATGTTCAATGTCCATTCTACCTGTTGCACACATCAAAAAACACAATTAACAAGTCAGCAGAAAACTAAACAAACACTCTAAAAAGTAAATTAAACTAAAGTACCGTACCGGTGCCGGGCATATTCACCGACGAAGAAGTTTGACTACCACTTGATGACGATGTACGACCACGGCCACGACCACGACCACGACCACGAATGTACTCAAACGCACTCCTTTCCCGCCGTGGTTGTCGGCCCCGTGGTCGCTCGACCCCCTCAGGTTCCTCATGATCCAAGCACGACGAGTTGAACATGTCATGAAGTACGTGGGTAGCACTACGAATGATTGAAGGGTGGCTGGAGGACACTTGGTCAAACATCGAACGAAACTGCTCCAACTCCTCCTGTTCACGGTTGACTGTCTGTGGAACAGCATGCTCTCCGATAACGAGCGTCCGCCAGAATGGATGAACCTGATCAACATGTAACGGCGCCCTATCTTGCGTAATTACGCGGTGAATGGTGCATGCACAAGGTAGTCCATGAGTCACCGATATAGCACATCCGCACCGAATAGCCACTTCATCACCCAACTCCCTCATCCTGGTGTGCTCGCTCACAATCAACCCCAAGCAGTAGTGTGACACACGACCATGGAGAATCTTAAATATGAAATGGCTATACATCGTGCCATGTCGCCGTCTGGAGTCCTCGAGAGAGTTCTTGATGCCGTTCCTCTGAGTATCAATAGCCTTGTTTATTCTCTCGAACAGTGTATCCAGAGCAGAGGTGGAAGAATCAATCCAGTCCTTCAGAGCTCTATGAGCGCTCTCAACTCTACATGTAGTAGTGTTTCCAAAATGAAGAACTTGGTTTGTCCAATATTTGACAAACTTTTCCCTCTGAGGCACCCACTGCTGCATCACATAGTCTACGATTGCCGGGCACCATTGGTATGCATCCTTGAAGTTATCCAAGGCTCGGTCGTACTCTGCCTCCGTGGTAGCTTGCAGGATCTTCCGCCACTTACCATTTACCAATCTCTCTGCTGAATCTAAGTTCTTGTTGAAAAGGTTGTAGGCTTTGACTTTCACGCAGTTGTTGATGTGCCATGTGCACAGTAAATGGCTCGACTCCGGAAACAGCTCCGCTATAGGGGCAAAGAGACCTCCCTCACAATCGCTGACGATGGCCGATGGCTGAACACTTGGGCCGATGTAATTTCTCAACTTCTCCAACACCCAACGGTAACTCGCAACCGTCTCATCCTTCATAACTGCATAACCAATCAAAAAGTTCTGGTTCGTTGGAGTCATCCCAACCATCTCAACCAGTGGAAACTTATACTTGTTTGTCTTGTACGTTGAATCGATCAGAATCACAGATGGCCAAGACGAAATCATATCAGCACAATCAGGATGCACAAGGAACAAATGAGTCACCTCCGATGTGTCTTCATCAGATTCAAACCAGTACAGGTAACCACGTGCTTGTGCCTGGTGTAGAAGCTGCTGTATAGGGTTCCTTCCCTCTGACCGTTCAAACCTCAATTTCTGTCTGACGTTGTAGATGTGTCTTCGGTTTGGCTGGTCTTCAGGAAATTTCTCCAACACAGATGCTAATATTTTAGCAGGCTTCACTTGAGCATCACTCATTTCTTTTACAATTAGTTTCGCACCAGGACTTAGGCCACTTAACTGTCGATGACCCACTTCATATGCGATCATCTCATGGTTGTGATACCCCCATTTACCGTAACTCTTCACTTCCCAACCGTCACCCCTTTGCTGTTGTCGAACCTTTACTCTGAACTGACACCCACAACCTTTCCGCTTTGTATCAAACCGAATCGCTTGACTGAAATCTCGCTTTGTATTATTAAAATAGGTAATTTTTTGTGTTTTTTCCTATTTTTTTTTTAAAATGTATTTTGTTTTTTGGATTTTCTTTGCAATTTTTTTCTTTATTATGTTTTTGTTTCCTAAATTTTTTTATTATTTTGGTTTTTTCTTTCTAATTTTGTTTATTTTTTGAATTTACTAAAGCATATTTTCAAAATAAATTAATATTTTTTTTTGTTTTTTTTAAAAAAAATTCAAATTTATCAAAATTCAAACAAAATAAAAAAAAAAAAAAAACCAAAACGAAAAAAAAGATTTAAAAAAAAATATACCGAGGAGGTGGCGCCTGGCCAGGACGCCACCACCGTGGCTGGGGCGCCTGGCCAGGACGCCACTACCATGGTGGCGGCGTCCTGGCCAGGCGCCCCAGCCACGGTGGTGGCGTCCTGGCCAGGCGCCTCAGCCACGGTGGCGGCGTCCTGTCCAGGCGCCACCTCCACGGTGGCGGCGTCCCGGCCAGACGTTCGCCGCCAAAACTTGATTTTTAACCACTTCAGACCTCGTTTTCCGGCGACGACGGCGGCTCTTTGGTGTCCCTCGGCGATCCGGCGCTGTTCCACATTTTGGGTGAGACAAAATTTCGTTTTAGGTTAAAATTAGAACAAGGGCAAAGTTGTCAAAATTTTATAAATTGTGGGCTTTATGTAGAAAAACGCGGGCGATGTTTAACAAGTCCCTAATTTTTTCCCCATTACGAAAATATAAGTCAAATTTTAAAATCTTTAACCATAAAAAACTCCTAATCTATATAAGATATCTAGTTTTATTCTTGTTAAATTCGTTTTCATTATATATTTAATTTTATTAATATCTAGTTTTTATATTTGTTACACGTATAAATATGGAGATAAAATGGAGACTGAAAAAAGTCCTTTACTAAAATTGGTAAAAATTTATTTATTAACCATTTTGCCACCTTTTTTTTATGTATATATATATAATGATGGCTTTATGATAAAAAATTTGTAATATCATATTACAAAGTCTTTTATTTACATAAATAAATACTCCCTTTTTTACTTTTCTATGATTACGTCTTCTATTTTGGATGTATCAGTTTTATGGCTACATTTCTACTCTTTTATAAAACACTAGGTTAAAATCCCGTGCAATGCACGATTGTTAAATATTTTTGACAAAAATAATATTACAAAATATAAAGTATATAAAAGATATTCAAAAATATTTCATTTGGGTATATATGGAATATGATTGTCAAACTGGAAAGGAAATATCATAAGTTATAAATAGTTTACTTAAAGATTTTGCAAAAAAAAAAAAAAAAAAAAAAAACCAAAAAAGGCGGGAAATTTTTTTACAAGGTAATGACAAGTGTCATGAAAGAATTTGCTTTTAGTATAGGTTAATAGATAATTCTACTTTTACACATTTATCCTCATATTTTCACACTTCTAATATGCTATCCTCATATCACCTACGTGGAATGCAACTACTTTTATTCACCAAAATATTTATATATTCCCGAAGTAAATATTTTCATTTACCAATATATTTACCTAATCACAAAGCAAATATTTTCATTTACCAAAATATTTACCTACACCAAACAAATATTTTCATTTAAAAAAATTTACCTACCCCCAAAACAAATATTCTCATTCTACATATCCCATTTTTTTTTTTTTTCGGAATACCCATGTAAAAACTAAACATAACCATATAAAAGTGATAGAGGGAGAATTAATTTTGTATCTCACTATATACTCAAGTGTGATTTAAATATTTTAAAAGAAATGACAACAAAAACTAGCCCAAGACAATATTGGTAAGGTCTAAGGGGCTACTATTAATTATCCTACCCTGAGCATATAAAATGTTAGATTTCCCTCGTTAATTATCCAAGCCTTAGTAGATCGTCGGAATAGTTCTATCTAGACGTCTAGTCTCTATTACTCATATTTTTTTTATTTTTTTTGTAAAACGATAAGATACGGGGGGGTGTTCCTCCTATATCACATGAGGGGTGGGGTGAGGATCGAACCCAGGTCACTTCTGGGAAGATGTCTCTATAACTCATATAGATGATATATAGTCATATGAGGAAAAAAAATAAAAAAAAAAAGAAGTAGATTAAAACAAAAGTTAGAGCATGCATGATATGATACTATATGAACCTGAATAAGATGTTGCATCTTCATAAGCCCATACATTGGGATCCAAAGTCGGCCGTTCAACCTACATTGTTTACTCCAATTATTCATCTTATGCATCTTTTTTCTATGCGTCTAATTCCAAGACATTATATGCTAAATTGCTAATTGAAATCGTAAATTGTGAAAGCTTTGACGTGCTTAGTTTGGCTATGGTCAGTTTTCTTCACCTTATAAGTAACAAAAATTTTAGTTTAGTAAAAACAAGTAAAGTTCAGCAAAAGTTAAATTAGTAAAAATCAGTTTTAATCAATAAAATCAGTAACTTTAATAACAAACAAAATAGATAATCGGTAAAAAAAATAAAATTAATATATAGAAAATTTCGGTAAATAAATTCATATTAACTCCAAAAAAAAAATAATACAGTGCGTCTTGTGTGTGATTGACCACACCATGTATCGCTTGTAAAAGAACAAAATAACCCCCTGCAACACTGATCAAGTAACCCTTGTAACACGGATCAAGTAACCCTATAACACTGACGACGAGGTAACCCCTGTAACACTGACCGAGTAACCCCTATAACACTCACAAAGTAACCCCAATTATAGCTGGCCACACCACATATAAGAATTTGAAAAAAAAAAACAAAAAAAAAAAAATTAGAGAAATGGAAAAGAATTGTTGAAAATGCAATAATAAACAAACCTTGTTGACAATTTTGGTAAATGCTCGAGCAGAATTGAAATTAGAATTACTGCCAAAATTGTTTATTAACTTATTAGTGAAACCAAAAGTCATCGGCAATGTGCAACCGTCACCAACGGCTCCGATGAAACCAAGGATCATCAAAATTAAATCCACACCGTCCGCATGCATGAAGATGCTCCATAATGACCCTTTTTTCTCCATTACATCCTTCATTTTTATTTTTATTAAAAAAAACAAGAAGAGAAGATTGTATAAAAAGTTGTTTATGGACTTTAAGTTGAACTTTTTTTTTTGTTTTTTTGACAGAAACTTTATGTAGGACTTTATAACATAGAGATGTGGGAAACTGCCAAATGGGAATCAACTCCTTAAAATGTGACTTACTTCCTTTTATTTTATTTCTTTTAAAAAAAACAAAATAATACTTTCATTTAATACAATCCCTCTATTCTTAATTATTATAAATAATATCTTCAATAAAATCCAATGAGATCTTAGCTAGTGGTTAACATTAGTGTCACATATTGACTCACTACTAGAATCAGGTCGATTTCCAACGGACATATTAATCCGTCGGAAAAATCGGAATTTCCGATAGATTTTAATTCCGTCGGATATTTCCGACGAATTCAATAAATCCGTTGCAAATCCGTCGGAATTTAAGTACTTTTCGACGAATTTTTTTACATAAAACCCTAACAATGCCCCTCGCTTTCCGCCTCTTTTCTTTCCTTTCCCCCTTCTCTTTCTCTATCCTTTTATCTCTCCTCTTCTTTCTGTCGTTCTCCTTCTCTCCTCCTCTTCTTCTTCTTCTCGTTCCTTCTCTTTCCTCTCGTTCTCCTCCTATCTCCTCTTCTTGTTCTCTTTCTCGCCTGTTTCTTCTCTCCTCTTCCTTATCTCATCTTCTTTCCCCCATCTTTCTAACTACCACCTACTGCCAGCCACTACCACCACCATCACTAACCACCACCGCAATAACAACACCAACACCGACATGAACCGCAACACCAACACAAACATGAACATCAACAGCAAAAACCAAAGGTTTTTAGGTGAAATTCGAATTTGGCCTCATAAACCCAATTTCGAGGTTTTGGAGGTGAAATAAGGTATGTATCTCTTTTTTTAAAAAAAAAAATAAAATTTGTTAGTTGTTTTTTCGATTTTTTTTAATATTTACGGTGGTTGGGGTGTTTTGGTGCCGTGGTGGGTGGTTTTAGGTGGGTCGTGGTGGGTGGTTCGCTTAGGATGGGTGTTTTTAGATCTGGGTTTAGGTGGTCCGTGGTGGATGGTTTTAGATCTGAGTTTAGTTAGGGTTAGGTGGGGTGAGTTAAGGTGGTGGGGTCTTGTTCGGTTAGGGTTAGGAGGTGGGTCTGGTTCGGTTAGGGTAAGTTGTGGGGTGGTTCGGTTAAGGTGGGTGATGGGGTGGTTCGATTAGAGTGGTGGTGGTGTTTCGGGCAGTTGGGTGGGGGTGGGGTTGACGATGGGTTATAAGGTGGTTGGAGGTGGTGAATGGTGATACGTCGTGCCGGTGGTGGTGAATGGTGATACGCCGTGCTGGTGGTGGTGCGACGATTTTTTTAAATTTGATTGCAACCTTTTTCTACGGAAATTCCGTTGGAAATTTTCGGTGGAATTGAGTATGTCGGAAGTTTCTGACGGACTTTTCCCAGGCCGGAAAATATCTTTTGACGACTTAATTCCGTTGAAAATTCCATCGTAAAATTGTTTTCGACGGAATTTCCGTCGGAAAAGGCCGATTTACCTACAAAACCTTTTTCGACAACCAGTTCCGACGGGTTTTCCGACGGAAAACGGGGTGTTCCCGATGAATTTTTTTCGTCGAAAATGGCCTGTTTTCTAGTAGTGACTTTATAAATAATTCAAAACTGAATTGTTTATAAGGTAAATAAATAATGATATATGTAGGGTGTAGCCTTATTAGACTTATTAAAATGGAATATAGTTGATAATTCATGACACAATCATGCACAAATCGATGTAGTTAATGTTTATTTTTTTTTTTGTTGTAAAATATTTATCCTTAATACTCTATTCCTAATTTGGCTTCTTATACATGACTATGTTTATAATTTTCCTTATTTAAATTAGAAGCTTCATACACTTTTTGTTTTAAAATAAATTTTTCAATTTGATTGGTTTATTTGTCAATATGAAATTTTGACCAATAATATCTTTAATTAGTTATCAATAAATAACTCGAATATTATATAAAGTTAATATTTGAAAGGCAAAAACTAACGAATGTCCCAGAGTTGTTGGATAAGATAACTAAAAGTAGAAATAATAATATTAAAATGACCATTAATTATACCGATCGATGTGTGATTTTGGCACGCATTCCCAAATTAATACCACTTTAGGAAGTATTTTAAATGCTTATCTAACGCCCTAAAGACGTTCGTTAACAAGATTCTATTTAAAAATGATGCATTCAAACGATTTTAACAAGTATGTAACACATGCAAATCTTATGTATTAACCTCAAAAATTAATCAAAGTGAATAGTACAGTGAAAGCTAAAGAGGAACATTTATTATGAATAGGAATCCATTACTCAGATCATTTCGTCATAATTAACTTGCTCCAATTTCCAATTTTCAATTTCCAATTTGTAATGTCCAAATCCCAATACACATGTACCATTCCTTTTTGAAGAAATTTGTTCTCATATGGGGTATGTAGTAATTTTTTTAGGGGTAATACTATGTGTAGTCTTTAACACTATAATTAAGCATTAAATTTAAAATCTTTCTTATTTAGAATTAATTTAGAAATCCATAATATAATCAGACGCAAATTGGTGTGATAATGATATAATTTATAATACTTTTGTTCTTCTATTAGCTTATTATAAATGCAAATGAATATGTGGTAATTATATAAACTGGGACAAATGAATAACTACATAATTTAAAATAAATGTAGGTTGTGTTGAGAAAGAATTTTATGAAGGGACCAATCAAAGAGTGTATATTAAGTTATAGGAAAATATAGACTTCTTTCTTTCGCTTTTATACTCGAATAAAATGTATCAAACTATCTATTTATTTTACATTTTTTTTTAATTTCCACTAGTTCTTTAAATTGCTAATTTTCATTCTTTAATTCTGTCGAAGTATTTTGAACTCAAATACAACTATACAAGTAATATGATTTTATTTATTTTTATTGTTTTTGAATAATAATCTTTTTAATCGGATACAAGTAATACGATAGGCTGTACATGCCACCTACTAGTTTTGATTAATAATAATTAAAAAAGAAACAAAAAAAAAAAAAAAGTTACAATGCCGAAGCAACACCGTTTCTAATATCCACTGCATTGTCTGCATGCATGAAGGGCACTCCGTACACGTGAAGGATTTACATAATGCCTTCATAAATTATTCTACGGTTGACCTCAAACTACGGCCTCTTTAATTTACAATTCAACATGTGATCATTTTCGTCATAAACTTACAATAAAATATTCTTCCTCAGTGATCATTTTCGTTATAAACTTACAATAAAATGTTCTTCCCCAATTGGTGCGGTTAGAGCCGGCCTGGTAAAAGTTGATCCGACACGAATCGGACACGAAAATATTGAGTTACTGTCACGGGTTTTCAACACGTTTAATTAAATGGACCAACAAGTCACGACACGTTTATTCAAATAGGTCGGGTTAGTGTATTGAGATTCACAACACGAAATTAACACGACTCAACCCGCCTAAAAAAAATAATAAATTGTAGAAATTTTGATAAATTTATTGAATAAGAGTAATATTTTTTCATATAACACGACAACACATTACGAACCGACATGAAAAAAGCGGGTTAGTGTCAAGGGTTTCCGGCACATTTAACTAAACAAGTAAACACGACATGACACATTTATTAATTGGGTCGGGTTAGTGTTGAGATTTCACAACACGTTTTATTTCGAACACAAACACGACACTACACGACATGATTACCAGCTCTAATTTCAGCCCCGTTCTTTTAAGCTGAATTAAATTAAACTAAAATATGTAGGAAACTGAATTACACTAAATTGAACTGAAAATAAGTGCAAAAGAATATGACCATATTTCGCATTTGTCATCAAAACATTAATTCAATCGCTAGTATTTTTTTTTATTCTTCTACCCGGTTCATTTTTGGGCTAATTTGGATTCGGGGATTAGTTCTGGGTGGTTAGGTTCTAGTCCCCAAATGATTGTTATTGCGGGGGATCGAACACAGGTTCTCCCTATACAGTGTAGTCCTAATTACCACTACACCAACAACCAGTTGATGCGAATATTTTTTTATTATAATATCACAATATCTAAAAATTATAGAAATTTGATATTGTGAATATATAATTCGAGACGAAGCTAAACAAGATCCCACATAATGAAACCGAAGTGTTTCAAAAAAATAAAATAGAAGAAATTTACTACTCCTAATACTAGACGTACTTGCAACACATTGACTTTAATTTACACAAAGCTAAGTTCGTTCAAGGAAGTTATAAGACATGAATCAAATGAAAATTAAGAGAAATGTTATAATTGATCAAAAAAAAAAAAAAAAAGGTTCAATTTATCATATACCTGAAGCTGAAACATGATCAATTAATCATTCAATACAAGTCATTAACATGAAGTTTCATTAAAATATGTTCACTGTGGTGTGCCATGAAGGTTCACCAAAGAATAATAGGCTCCTTTAGGCCCCTTAGCCAAAAGAGAGGAATGTGTACCTTTCTCTACAACTTCGCCTTTCTCTAACACCGCGATGAGATCACACTTTTGTATGGTGCTCAACCTATGTGCCACTACAACACTTGTTCTACCAACCATTACTCGTTCGAGTGCCTCTTGCACAATACTTTCGGACTGGCTATCAAGTGCACTTGTTGCCTCATCTAGCAATAGTATTGCCGGGTTTCTTAGAATAGCTCTTGCTATTGCAATTCGTTGCTTTTGTCCTCCCGATAATTGAACCCCTCTATCTCCACACCATGTATCATACCCGTCTTTTAGTCCGGATATGAAGTCATGAGCATTAGCTGCCTTTGCAGCCTCGATAACCTCTGATTCATCAATCTCATCACCAGCTCCATAGGCTATATTCCCCCTAACGGTATCGGCGAATAATGAAGGCTCTTGGTTCACTAGAGCTATATGTTTCCTAAGGGACCTAAGGTTGTAAGTCTGTATGTCACGTCCATCAATTTTTACAGACCCCTTGAGAGGAACATAGAACCTTTCGATCAATCCAATAATTGTTGACTTACCCGACCCACTTTGGCCCACTAGCGCGGATGATTTACCAGCCTCAATATTGATTGAGAAGCCTTTGAAAATCACAACATCGGGCCTAGTAGGGTACGAAAAGTGTACATCTTGGATTTCTATGTGACCACTAATTTTCTCAGGATGGTACCCGTCAGGACTGTCGGGATCAATCTTGGTAACACGGTCTAGGACTGCAAACACTGATCTAACAACATCCACACCCTTGGCAAGGTCTGAGGTCATGCTCCCGGCCTCAGCAATGACACGCCCGGTGGTCACTAATATTATGATGTTCTGGAACAATGCCTTACCAGTTAGTTCACCACGAGCAATTAGCCAACTACCAAACCAAAAATCAGTGGCCCAAATAATAACGAACAATCCCTGAGCGGCTTCCAACCCAAAGCCTGCATACCATGACTGTTGAATACTTTCCTTTCGAGGGCCTTCTTGTGCCTTGTCAAGCATTGCTAGGATTCGGTCCTGGGACGAGAAAGCAGTGACTATGCGAAGGTTGGATACAGCTTCAGCAGCTAACTTACTACTCTCATTTTGGGCCTTGTTTGCCTTCTTAGACATTTTTTTAAGTAAAACACCCCTCGCGTAGAAACTACATATAATTAGGGGTTGGGTTGCTATCATGAAAATGGCCAGCTTCCATGAAATGATTAAGCCCATTGTAACTGCAGTTGCAACAGCTGAAATTGATTGTACTATAAGTGACATCCGATCTCCAACCAACGATCTTACCTGCAAATAGTCCTTATATGAGTTTAGACCACTATCAGCAGTGAGGAGAAAACAAACCCTTCAATCTCTCTCTACCCACTTTCTCACTCTTTCCATCCAATTCCTCCCATGAGAGGTTTTTTTTACTACACCAATGCTAAAAAAAAAAACTCGTCATCACTTTATCCTCCCCTATTTACTATACCCCACCATAATACACATTACCATTTTTTTTCTCTTTTTTTTTTTTTAATAATGTTTATACTACATATGTAACTTTCCAATACTATTAAAAATATGTAATATTTAATATATCAAAATGCATGTCTATTTATAGAGGAAAAAATTTTATGGCCGTTGGTGAATTTTTTTTTTAATTTTTTTTTATATATATTTAAAATGGCATTATTTACCATTTAAATTATATTACCGTTGCAAAAAAGGGGAATTTTCTGATTGGTTGGATTTCCTGGCAACAACGCGTGTCGCATCCCCATTGGCTGGCCTGACGCGCGTCAGTTGCCAGCAATTTAATTTTTTTTGCTGAGTTAGCAACCAAAACGGCGTCGTTTTGGCCTCAGCAAGCGCTAAACGATGCGTTTTGGCTGCTTTGTCAGCAAATCAAGTGGGGTTGCGTCAGTGCTTTGTGGGTCCCACAACACTATTGTCCCTCCATATTTCTCCTCATCTGCTGCGCGTTTTTAATTCTCCTCAGCCATGAGAGGATTTCCTCTCATTGATGTGGTGATCGGTTTTTTTTTTACACCTTAACTTTTACTCGTGAGGGCTTTTTCACTCACTGCCGGTAGTGCTCTTACAAGTCACAAAAAATGCTCATCAATGTTGAAGAGAAAATATTACTCCCTTTGTCACTTTTCTATGTTTACATATTCTATTTTGGGCGTCTCCATTTTATGGTTACATTTAAGGAAGCTGATGCGAGTAATGTATATGGGTGCTTAAGAGTAAATGAAAAGACACATTCAATGTTGTTTTCCCCAAATAAGGTAGCAGCAAAAACTAATAGACTAAACTATTTCTCTAACAAAGAAAAAGACACTATTTAGAAGAAGGGGATAGAGAACTTACAACATTGGCATCTACAGCAAGCCTAGAGCAAATTGCACCAGTACTATTTTCATCTTGATCGAACCACCCAACCTCGAAATCAAGCATTCTAGCGAGCATCCTTTCTCGTACTCTCTTAGTCAAGAACTCCCCCATATATGCAAAGTAGTAATGTTGAACAATATTCACTATAAATGAGAACACAGTCAATCCAAAAAAAAAACCAAGCATAACTTGTAGCCTTCCTCTTTATCTCTTCTTTATCTGCCAAGAAAAATACGGATATCAACGACCCCATAGAGAATGCATAAACTGGCTGGACTGCTCCAAATAGCATAGCACCCAAACAACCCAAAGTTGCTTGTTTCCACTCGGGTAAGTTCAAAGCCAACAATCTTCCCGGACAGGCAATATTTCATCGCCCTTAGGCTTGGTATCAAGTTCATTGGCCAAGTCATGAACCGATTTGACTGAACTCGAGCGACTCCCTAATGAGAGTGTACGGCTACTTATGCTATGTCTTGAATCCACATTGTAAGACATAGGTGAGTTTGAGGTGGAAGGGTGAGACAAACTTTTGTGATCATTTTTAGATTTTTCCATCTGTTGTAACCGGACTAATGAAGTGTACATCCCTTCTTTGTGTTGGATCAACTCATCATGGGAACCGATCTCCATCACCTGGCCATTTTGGATAACGGCAATACTGTCAGCATTACGAATCGTGGAGAGTCTGTGGGCAATAACTATTGTGGTTCGTCCCAGAGCAGCCTTGTCAAGTGCTTCTTGGACAACTCGTTCCGACTCAGAGTCTAATGCACTGGTTGCCTCATCTAGGAGTAGGACACTCGGTTTCTTGATTATTGCTCTTGCTCTTGCTATTCTTTGCTTTTGTCCACCCGACATTTGGACTCCTCTTTCTCCAACCTGCAGATGGTACAAGAAACATGAGCAAAATTTACTTCACTAACTCTTCAATGTAAGGATTGATGATCGACACAAGTATACATCAACACCAACATTATCTCAAAACCCCTTAATAACTCCAACTCTCCAAGGATATTAGCTCCATTAAAACAGAGAAATTTTATACTTGCATATAAATTTACTACAGCAATATCAATGTCACATACGAGTATCAAAAATGTACCACAATATATCCACTGTATGTCTCTAAGAAATTGTATTATGATAGCCTTTAACAGTAATTAGACATTACTTGTTCTTATGATAATATTCCAAGAAGAATTCAGCAGTGCTCAAGACTAAGAATGATTCAATACATGTGCAAATTATGGTGCATATACCTGTGTATCATAGCCCCGAGGCAATTGACTGATGAAATTGTGAGCATTCGATGCTTTTGCAGCTTCAATGACCTCATCCATTGTAGCATCTTCTTTGCCAAAAAGTACGTTCTCCTTAATTGTAGTCGCGAAAAGTGCAGGTTCCTGGCTGACTAAACCCATTTGTGATCTCAACCATTTAAGTTGAAGCTTATCAATTGACACCCCGTCTAAAAGTATCTCCCCACCAAGTGGATTATAAAACCTTTGAAGCAAAGCTACTGCAGTGGATTTTCCTGAACCACTCCCTCCAACTAACGCGACTGTCTTCCCTGCAGGAACTTGCAGTGAGAAGTCGCGGAAAATTATTGAATCTGGTCTTGAAGGATAAGCAAAACTGACATGCTTAAAGTCAACCTCCCCAGAAATATTATCTAAGGTCAGTCCATCCATTTTTTCTGAGTCAATATCCGGCACCCGGTTTATCAATTCCATCATCTTCTCTCCTGCTGAAGCAGCTTCTGAGAAGTATTTAATGTTCGGTAAACTAGAACCCAGAGCTCTGCTGACAGCATCAAAAGATTAAGAAATGAAGTAAGCAACAATAGAAGTGAAGAAGAAAATTTTTATTGTATGTTCATGCAAGCAACTCATCCTACGTTCATAGGTAGATAGAACAAGTCATAAAAGAGAGAAATCGAGAGAGTAACAAGACTGGTAACCCCTAAATTATCAATTAATTTATTGTTTCTGTTTATTTCTTGCCTCTTTACATTAATACTGTAGGTTGGAATTTTTATGGTTTATGCATATAACTCCACATCTCTAAACTTCACAAATAACAATACACAAATTTAAGTCTTTCATACATTTTTTTATATATATATAAAATAAATTAGAAGGAAGGAAACAACAAAATATTTCAAAGGAAGTTAGCTAGAATAGAACAATATAACAATGTATCGAAAAAATTATAAGGAAAAATGAGCAAAGAAACTTACAGTCCTCCCATAACAAGGGCAGCGCCAACCATATAAATGGTACCACCTTTAGCAGTGTGGTTTAAAACAAGTTTGGTACCATACCAAGTACAGAAGGCCCAAACAGCAAAAATTACGCCGTTGCTACCAAGAGCGATACCCTTAGCCAAACCTTGCCGGAGTCCCAACTTAACTGATCCGTCCAAAGCAGCTGAGAACTTAGATAATGTTCTGTGTTCTTCTACAAAGGCATAGACTGTTCTTATCGAAGAAATTGCTTGTTCTGCTATGCCTGCAGCCTTATTGTACTCGAGAGTCAGCTTCCTAGATAGCCCCATCAACATCCTTCCGTACATCAAGCCCGGTATAATGAGGAAAACTACAAAAGGAGACCCAACTACTGCTAACCTCCATAGCAATGCAAATGCTGCCACATAGCTTGAGACGAATAAGGATGCGTTCCTCAAAAAATTTGGTACCTTATTCATCAGCAGAGGCAGTATTGGAGTGCAAAACTCAAGTTAGCTATATACAATTCTACAAGTTATCATGTATAATAGAGATGGATTCGCATGAGTATGGATGATGAGTTTACACACAGTTTAATTAATTAACATTCCTACAATTTATGACTGCTTACCAAATTTAAGGGCCGTAAGAGTGAGCCTAATGAGAATCGAACACTAACCAATTGCGTGAATTAAATAGCCAGAGGGCAAACAAGAAGGTAAGGTATACCTTTTCACTTATTACATCTTGGATGATAAGGCTATCATTGGTAACACTTATGATTACATCAGAAGTACTACTAACATTTACATCAAAGTAACCCACATCTTGCCTCATCACTGCTTTCAAGTATTTATATCGCAGTCTCGAGGTTTGTCTTTCAGCTGTCCTTGTCCAACAATATCCCTCTGCAAATTGCGAAGCCAAACAAATAAAGCAATTACAAAAATAAACCAAGAGTGTTAAATATAGCACTGCAGGGGAATGAAGCAGCAACCCTGTCACAACTCACAAGTTTCGGCTTAGCTACTAAACTAGAAAAGAAGATAGAACTCAACGACCCTCTGAGATTTCCATCCATCCATTCTAGTAGTAAGACTCATAAGGCATTTTAATCGTCACTTTGTGTAAACATTTGTTACAAGAGTTTTCCATGTAATATGTATAGGTTTTTACTGACTATTGCGGATGATTTCACAAGGATGACTTAGGTTACGTTGTTGGCATTTTGAATCCCGTTTAGAATATTTTAACTTGTTGCTTGTGTTAAGAACGCAATGAGGTCAAGGAAAGCCAAAGAGACATATTAATGAGCTATGATACTTCGAAAAGGGTATTAAACATCACAAGATTCATAATGACACTCCTCGACGAAAAGGTTTAGTATATGGAAAGAATTAGAAAACACATACACTTATGATTTGCTAAAGCTCTATAATTTCAATCTAAGGTGGTAACACGTTCGATGAATAGAATGCCACCAAACATGAATCACATTAGGTGTTACTTGTGATTTTAAAATTTTTAATGTAACATGCTATGAATTAACTTGATGTTCATTTTACAAGTCACATATACTTCGCACACTGTTATCTTTCGATTGAGCACTCGAGTCCATTAGTCCAATATTGATTGTGTTAGTTGTTATTCTAAGTAAATTAGTGAGCTTCATCTTTTTGTAAATTGATCTTAGCTACTTTAATTATATAACATTAGTACAGAAATTAAATTAAGTATATCATAGCAAAATGAATTAAAAAAGTAAAAAACAGAGAAAAATAAAAATGTAAGATAGTGTACACGCACCAAGGAAACAAAAAACCCATGCTCCTGCTCCCATTATGCATAAATTAATTACGTTCTGTAGAGAAATCAAATGAGCAATTAAATGAAAAATGTGAATATAGCTACATCTTTTTCTCAACAATTTGTTACCTTAAAGTACTAATTATTGTGCTAACAAGTTAATACTAAAGGTAAATTAAAGGTTGCAATAATAATGTTTACCGTATAATATGCAAGACCCAATGCAAATTCAAAACAACATAAGAAAAAGTCAGAAAACCTTTCTATGTATTAGATGTCTATTTAATGTTTTCCTAGAGTTTACTTTTTTATAGGCTTTAGACACAATTATTGGGGTTACTGTCTTTTAATGTTAATTAGAGATTTAATGTAAATGTTAATTGTTAAATTAAGCTCTTTAGAGCGCAAGAGCGCACTGCACATTTCGGTGCCCAAAATTTCGGACCGTGACACCAAGCCATAAGTTTGCACAACCATTACCATCGTTATTATTTACAATTGATATGAAATTTTTTTCGTGGAGGTATTTTTTAATTTTTTTATTAAATTTTTTTTTTTACAAAAAAAAGGCGGAATGAACATATAGTTGTTTTGTAATGAACATATAACTGTTGTATAAAGAATATCCATTTTTATGTTCTTTTTGTATATCTAAAAAACATCCGTAATATTAATAAAGAACATGATAATATAATGTAATGAACGTTATTTATATTTACTCACCATAATCTAAAGAAAAAATTCAAAGAACATTTCAAATAAACAATGAACATTATGTCACGAATAAAGGTACATTATACTGACAATCAAAGAACATGGAGATAAAGAACATTATTTAACAGTATGTTGTTTTCACTTTAGGTATATATTCATTACATTTTAATTGTATATGTCCTTTTCACTGTAACTATATGTTGATTAAAACGTATGTACCATGCATGGTACATACGCCTCTACGAACCAGGAAAATCTCTTGATATCTCTAATAATTATAAGGTATTTTGAGATGAATGAAGTATTTTAGGGTTCGTTTGGTACAGTTGCGAGTGATTTTCAGTTTATTTTTTTTTTCAAAAATCATGTTCCCTCCATGTTTTTTTTAAGTGTTACACTTATCAAATGCGGTCGTGCTTTTTTTTTTTTTTTTTTTTTTTTTGTTACACTTCATTTTTTTGCCAAGAACCTACATATTAATATTACATCTCTCTCCTCTCATGGTCCCCATCCAAACCCATTACTACTTTTTTTATTGTTTATATCTAACCCTAGTATCCTTCTTTCATAATATTTTAATACCCTAACTACCCCATTTACCTCTTATTCTATTAAGTCAATTGAATTGTCTAAAATTATGTGTCGATAAAAGTGTATTTTATATAATGAATAAAATATTGATCAAATTTATTAAAATCATGATGATTTTGAACATTGGCCAAAAAAAATATAGAAACTTCTTTTTTTTGTTGTTTCATGTTTTTGGTTTTTTATTTTCGAAAAATAAGAAAAATGAAAACAAAAAACGATGTCAAATAAACCCTTACATTTTCCCAATTAATTGTCCCACATTACGGAGTAATATTTTTTTTTGAAATTTTTTTCTTCTTATAAATATCTCATTTATCTTAGGAATCTCTAATTCCTATTATATATATCCTGCATTTTTTTAATTGCACCATTTGAAATTTTACAATGTTCATACAACCTCCTTTGATCATCTTTTGTGATTTATCCGTAATGAAAAACATAGTCATGTGGGATCTCTTTAGATTCGTCTCGACGTCTACTTTTCAAATATCAATTTTTTATAATCTTTACTTAAATATAATTAATGAGAAATGGTTTTTGAAAATCAACTTTGTTACATTTTATTTTTACCGATAAAAAATTATTAATAGTCAAAATTGCGCATTAACAAAAATGTAGCATTTATATTGAAAGAAAAGAGGGAAAACGTTTCCCTTAAATTAAAAAAAAATGTTTCCCTTAAATTAAAAAAAAAAAAAGGAAAAACGCATAAGTTGATTGAGCATGACCTCTGGCATGTTCATTCTTTTATTCATCTCTCTGAAATGTGTAAAATGCAAACGAAAATAAGGCAGAGTCATAATTTATCCATCAAAATTCAAAATATTTTGTGAGCAACTCAAAACTAGAGGTGTCAAAACCTCATCTGACCCGACTTGATTCAAAATCGACCTGAAAAATATCTAATTTAGAATTTGACTTGTTTGAACATTATAATTTAACATGACTCAACTTTAAAAATAAACCTGACCTCATTGAACCCGATCGAAACACTCGAATTGACACCTCTACTCAAAATTAGGGGTGGCAATTTGGGTCAACAAGTCGGGTTTGGGTCAGATTTCGGGTCAATTTCGAATTGTGCTTAAAAACTGTAAAAATAGTGTAAAACTGAATATTATTACGAAATATGAAATTTAGGTCAAATCAGGTCGAATTCGGGTTATTCGGGTTCGGATCGGGTCGGGTTCGAGTTTCTCTCGGTAACTTCGGGTTAGGTTCAGGTAGGATTATAGGGTTGGGTTAGGGATTGCCAGCCCTACTCAAAACAAAGGATATAAAGACATATGCAGAAATTTTGGGTAAATAAATTCAAATCAAAAAAAAAAATAAATGGAAAAGAATAATTGAAAATGCAATAATAAACAAACCTTGTTGACACTTTTGGTAAATGCTTGAGGAGAACTGAAATTAGAACTACTGCCAACACTGTTTATTAAATTATTAGTGAAACCAAAAGTGATCGGCAATGTGCAACCATCATAAACGGCTCCGATGAAACCAAGGAGCATCAAAATTAAATCCACACCGTCCGCATGCATGAAGATGCTCCATGATGACCCGTTTTTCTTCATTATGTCTTTCATTTTTATTTTTATTGACAAAAACAAGAACAGAAGAGAATATAAATAGTTGTTTTTGGCCTTTGAAGTTGAACTTTGTTTTTTTGAGGAAACTTTAAGTTGAACTTTTATTTATTTATTTATTTATTTATTTATTTATTTATTTTTTTTTTTTGAGGGAACAAACTTTAAGTTGAACTTTATAAAATAGAGATGTTGGTAATGGGAATCAACTCCTTAATATATGACTTATACATCTATAAAAATAAATAAAAAAATTCATTTAATACAATCCCTCTATTCATATGTATTACAATTAATATCTTCAATGATTTTCAAATGAGATCTTGGCTAGTGGTTAACATTAGTGACATGTATTGATGGTATAAATAGGTCAAAGATGAATTATGTATATAACCTTATTAGACTATTTAAAATGAAATGATAAAATTGAGAATTCATGACAAAATAATTATATTAATTGATGTATTTAATGCTTATCTATCTTTAACATAGAGCTAGTATTTCCTTGGCCTTTTAATGTTTATTTATACATGAGTAACATGACTATGTCTATCATTTTTATAAGCTATATCCTCCTTTTGTTTTAAAATAAACTAGTTATTGTCTCGAGCGATGCGTCGGATCATTGTAAATTTGTAAGTTTGATTAAAATTAAATTAAAAAGGTTTGTGTTCAAAAATATTTATAAACTATTCCTTCAAAAAAAATATTTATTTTTGACGGAAAAAAATATTCATAAAAATATAATAATAAATTTAAGAAAAATGGGTGCTAGTATTTATTCATTTTACTTAACATTTTAAAATAATAACTTATGTAGATATTATTGTACTTTGTATAATTGCTTGAGTTGTATTGATTTTAGAAAATTAGCATACAAGGAATCAATAAAAAATATTGTGTTATTAATGTCTTGCTAATTAAACTGTAGATTATTATGCAATTATTTAGGAGTTACATTTTATGAGAAAATTAAATAAGAAGATACGAAGATCGAGTTTTAGGTAGATGAGTGAGGACACATATATAATGTGACACATAACGCTCATGTGGCGTCAAACTAGTAATGCCCGCTATATATAGCCCTTAGGATATAAATCAACATTAAATATATTCCTTTAATTGGTACTACCTCCGTTTTTTAGTTGACACATTTTGACTTTAACACTATACACAAACTTTCTCTTTGACCGTGTTTTGTGTTTTATACGTAATGAAAAATATAGTTATGCGCGATCTTGTTAGATTCGTCACGATATATATTTTCAAAATATCAACTTTTCATAATTTTTTATTATCGATAATTAAAGATATTAATGGTTGAATTTGTGCATTGCATTGGAAAAAATGACTAAAGAAACTTCGTATCAACTAAAAGAAACGAAGAAAGTATTAGTTTAGAAATACACGATCAAATCACACGAAAATTGATATATTGATGAATATGTTTCATTAATTTTTTTCCTCTTAATTTCTTTTATATATATACTAGGTTAGGTCCTGTGTCATGCACGGTATGTTATTTTAAATACTTTTGACAAATTAAATTATTTATAGCATAAAATATAAAAATTGTTTAATATCTTGAACAAAATTGAAGTAACATGGAATATTTGATCAGGATCATATTCTTAAAATTTATTCCACCAAAAATACATCTTCTTGAAGAAAATTATATATTTCCTTATTATTCCGTAATTAATTGAGTATCAACATAAAAATGGCAATTATTATTGCTCATCTATAGAGTTGACAAAATCAAACTTTTTTTTAAAAAATAATTTCCTTAAATAAAATTTAGTAATTAATTATTAAAAATATATACTAAGAACACACCAGAAATCGACACGTGTCATTGCTGGTGTGTCTTTTAGTATATATATATATATATATATATATATATATATATATATATATATATATATATATAGGATCATATGAGACCACATCCCTTATGTGAGAACCATATTATATGTGAGAACTCATTCTAACCGTTGGATCAATTACATCCAACGGCCCCAATTAAATATCAATTATAACTGGAGAAGCATCTGATTCAGAGGCAACGGTGGGAGTTGGAGTAGATTGTTCTGGAATCATCAATTTCCAATCAGATGTTCATCCTTTTTCATGCGATTCCCCTCATTTCTCTCTCTTCTATACTCTGCATCATCACGAAAAATTCGATTTCGTCATGTTCATCAATATAAATCAACTCGTTGCAGAAACCTCAATTTCAAGAAAATGAGCTCTCCATAAATGGAGATTTCAGTCCCGAAAGCCGAATATATTGAACCTGAAGCCGAAACTAGTTGTGGTTGGTTGGACGTGGGTCTTTGTGGGTGGATTATGTGTGGGTTTGGAGGAGGGTGGTGCCGTGGTAGGCAGTGGATACTGGTCGAAAGAACGAGGTGAGGAGGTTTTCAAAATTTCGAGTGGGTCTTCTAGGTGGCGATTGATTGATTATATTCTTGATGTTGTACGCAAAGAAGCTGAGAATTGTGACTGCTTACAAGGTATTCGACGAAATGCCTCACTGAATTTAGTTTTTCAGTTTTATTTCATTTTTTTTTTGTGTTTTTGTTTTCTGGTGTTGGATTTGAATGTGGGTGTGAAATGGAATGGAATTACAGGGTTTCAAGGCTAAAATCCAAAACACAAAACAAAAAAAAATCCTTGTTAAAAAAAAACGTAATTAGAACCACAATTCAACAAACTGCTGCATTCACGGTGGCTATACATACACAGACACACACACACACACAAAAATCGCATTTTTACAATTCGCACCCTAAACAACCATTAATTCGAAATCGAAATCCGCAAAAATCAGCAAAAATCGAACCCTAAATTCGAACACTAAATCTCTGAAATTCAAAATCTTAAATCGAACTATAGATCCACAAAAATAAGAAAAAATCGAACCCTAAATTTGAATCCCAAATCCGCAAAAATCGAACCCTAAATTTGCAAAAATCGAACTCAAAAAAATCAAACTCCATGTGAAATTCATTAAAATTAAATCAGAAAAATCAAACTCATGCAAAATTCATGAAAATCAAAACTAAAAAAAACGCAAATATCAAATCACAAAAATCGATGAAAATTCGTGAAAAAACAAACAAATGGTCGAATATAATCATACCTGAATTGTGATATCTAGAGTTTTTTCGCCAAAATTTGCTCTTAATTTGTGAAATTTAACTTATTTTATGATCAATGATGTTGTTTTTAACCGAGAAAATGAAGAAAAATTGTTGAAAGTTCTCCGAAGTGCAGCTTTTGGCGCTTTTGAGGAGAGAGAAACTCACAAACGTTTAGATTGAGGAGAGAGAAAGTGAAAGTTGTTTGAGTTTGAGGGTTTGTGATTTGTTATAATCGTGGCCGTTCATATCAATCTAATCCTACGATTAAGATTAGTTTTTATATAACTAGGGTTCTTATATAAGGAGGGGTTCTTACCGGATCCCCTCCCTATATATATATATATATATATATATATATATATATATATATATATATATATATATATATATATATATATATGGGATCATGTGAGAACACATCCCTTATGTGAGAATTATAATCTATATGAGAACAAATCTAGATCATTGATCAAATTAAATATAACTTTCAGCCATTCAGGTTGTGTTGGGCCTGATGGCTCTAGTTTTGGTGCCATTTAGAGATACCTGGCTGCCTGCAACATAGACACACAGTCAACCAAACTCGGAACATTTGGAAGAGTGGCTGCATCATTCCATGTATGGTTGATTTTGGGCTATTTTTTTCATAGCTGTTGTGAACCATATTGGACTGTATTTTTTACTTCTAAGGTTTTATACCATACCCAACTTGAACCTTCATAGGGTCACAATAAATACTATTCTCCAATTCTGAACAAGTGGTACATACTTTATGTTATGAATTTTCAACTGTTACTTTTTTCTAGTTGTCTAACTTTGCCTTATGATTACTCTTTACTTAAAATGAGTAAACAATTATTGCTCATTTTAGCTGATTGATGCAAAAGAGCAAAACAATGTTGCTCATTACATATTTTGTTCATTTCGTAATAATTGAGCAAAATATTTTTAATCATTTCATAAATGAGCAAAAATATTTTTGCTCATTTCATAGAGACACATGGAAATCTTAACTCTACTTTTTCTTGGTTATGCCTATACTAGTCTTTGTTTAATGTTGTATTCACCCCTTTGATCCTAGCCAACTTTTCAAATAATAATATTCTCTCCATTGCCAAACTTTAAATCATATACATTGAATATTACATGAAAACGAAGCTAGGTGCAACAGTAAACAGTTATACGAGGGTGTAAAACAACGTATAACATTGCAACATCTGTACGAATGCCAAGACATGGGTGTTTGGAGTATCGGATACTATACACATTATATATGTTAGATATATGAGATATCTTGAAATTATATTCTCTAAATAATATCTTAACATATAATAAACCTAAATATATTATTTTCTTAATGATATCTACGGAAAATATATCACACATATATTTTCCGATATCTCATATGTCTAACAATATACGTCGACTCTTGAACGTGTTTTGTGTTATTAAGCTAAACAAAGGGTGATTTAGGATGGAGTAATGACAACTGACAAGACATCAAATCTAGTAGTAAAACAAAATGAAATTAGCGAGACATAAAGGGCCGTGGGCAAGAAAAGGGGACAAAAAGCAAGATAGTTACAGTTGAGTTGAGATGAGATGGTCAATTGTGGCCACAGTGATAATTGCATCTACTTGTAATGTGTAAAATGTAAAGTGATTGTGGAAGGTGAATCAATAATTAATTTATTCATGTACAACATAAAAAGAACAAAGTAGCCAAAACCCAAAAATACACGAATAATATGATTATTAATATAATACTACGCACTTAATACTAATGATGTAAACTTAAAAACTATGAGAGGAAGAGAAGAGAAGGCATCCCTGAGACCCTGACAAAAGAAAATACAGTAGTACTAGAAGGCGAATCAGGTTCATTTGATATGAATAGCTGATCTGTTTGATTGATGAAATTGAAACGCTAATACTACCTAACAAAGACGATTAGGATCTGAATCCAGTGATTTCTCTCTCTATCTTCATTCAATTCTTGGCTGCTGACTCACTCCGCCAAACAACAATTGGCCCTTTTTTAGTCGCATTCCAGCTCAATCTCACTCCTGCAGGTGCAACATAAATACCATGTACTACTTTTTATTAGATCAACTGTTTCAGGCATCACCTTCAGCATTCTATATTTCACTATCTTGTTATTTCTAGAATATTTCTTGTATTGTACATGTATATTGCCATTACGTATGTCACTCTAGAGTTTTAGTTTAGATGGGAAGAAAGATTTGCTGTCAAATCTATATTAAATGTTGCTGCACTTCGGATTAGTCACGAAAAGTTGATTAATTTGTTCATCTTAAGCTTAACCAATCATTTACTTCGCAACACATAACAAAGATTTATACTCAGTAATCTTTAGTTTCTTCAATGACTAGAGATGGACTTTGAACAAGCAAGTTTGACATTCACAACTGTTAAAGTGAAGCAACAATTTAAAATTAATTTGGTAAAAGGTGAGAAGCTAAAAACAGAGTATTCAGAGATTTAATCACTGAAATTAGTGGTGGGCATTGGACAACTTCAAATAAATGCATAGGGTAACTGGGATTTGAAAGCAACAGAAGCTTTATTCTCGAGTTGAAATTTGGTCTACCATTGTGTTACTGTACAAGTCCCATGATAAAATTGTACCATTTTAGTCACGGTGGTACATTTTATTTACGAAACTGTCACTTGAGAAACAAAAACGTTTCTTATAGTGAGGAACAGAGATTTACTGGTGACTAAACCAGACCAAGACGAGAATGTCCATAAGGATGAATCAAACTCTTCTTCTTCTGTTAAACAAACTGCCCCAATAATTCTCTATTGTTTCCATTTTTGTCTTATTGCTATTATCTATTTATCCACATTTATAAAATCGTATTATTATTTATGTATTTTCATTAGTTATTCTTTTTTTTCGAGGTAAGGAAAACGACCAACCCTAAGGTCAAATTTCTAAAGGCTGAGGCCACCTTCCTCATACAAGTAAAACCAAGTCATTTTCAATATAAATAACCCTGGCTTAAAAGGTTGTCTTCTTAATTCTTACCTGCCAATAAAATTAATGATTCATAATATAGTACTGAGTAACATGTGCGCAGTTGCATGCATTACCTAGCGCCATTAACATACAAAGTATGAAATATCGAGACACTTAGCCCCAATAAACCTCACTACTTCTCTTTCAAAAAAAAAAAAAACCTTACTACTTGATGTGCTGGTCTACTTATTTGATGCAGCTTGACCAAGTGTTTCATGTGATTTGCCATTCAGATTTCAAGACAACTACCTCACCAACTCAGCTTTATTCATTTGAGTTGTAAATCTAAACTTATATAGCAGGAAGCTGTGAAACCATCTAACTTGAAATTAACATCAATATGCGTATGACACGAGAACTTGAAATGGGTGCCGACAAGATACTTCATAAGAGTTCAAGTCTGGAAAACAAACAAAACTGGGTACTACGGCCGGCTACTCTTAGGCCTTATCTCAACGCCTATACCCATCTAGTATCATCTCATAATGTCATGATAATCTAACATAGGAATCATATTTGTTATGTGCAGGTTACTTGTATCGCAACAGACTGCCGTCCATTTTTCATTTGTTTTGGGACGGACCACCTCTAATTGCACTTCCAGATTGACGGAGTAAATAATTGTAAGCTTTTACTCTTATAGAAAACAGCGAAGTCAGGGCAGTCAATTCGACAGACATATGGATAGGGTCAGATCAAACAAAGTTGCTTGATGACATTAACTAATAACTACGGATGAAACTTTGAATCACAACAATTAAACACACCAACAACTAATGCAACCAAAATACCTAGTACACAAGCAACTAACCCAGGCACATCCCCCTTGATGTTAGATTTTTTAGTGGACATGAAATGAAATTTTCAATACTTAGTGTTTTAAATGGTCTTTGCAGACTTATCCAAATCAGGTGTAAAATTAACAACCTAATTTTAATAAAATTTATAAGCCATGATCTTAATTACTACTCGTTGTGAATCTTGTGATTGATAGTGGAGTAAAATTGTCATAACTATGATATTTTTGCTTCACTATTGCAGTTGCTGGACTTTTTAGTCAAAGTAGTACGTACCGTATGAAATTTGGGCCTGGAATTAATGTGAATCCTTATCCGGTTGGTCTTTAAATGTGCTATGTACTGACTACTAAGAAACTACTATAGATTCCTTTTTAATCCTACTTTGTTTTATTTTTGAACTAATCCTACTTTGTTTTATTTCCTCTATGATATTTTTTAAAAAACTTTAATCTCTCACTCCATACAAGTACACTTACATTTCAGTTTTATGGTAACTTTTAACCAATTTGAGATAGCTTTTTACGCTTAATATTAGTGTGCAAAGAACAGTGTGTAGGGGAGAGAGGTGAAGCGGAGGGAAGGAAAAGGTAGGGGAAGGAAGAATGAAAAGTTTTCCTTCTAAATCTCTCAATTGTTGACGAGATTAATTTTTTACATATTAATTTTATATTGTTTAATCCCTCTATTTATCTCTCCTCCAATTCCCTTTCGTTTCTCTCATTTATTAACTAAAATAAAAGATATTTCATCCCTCCATTTCCTTTCCCTCCTCCTTCAATCTAAACAAAGTGTTAGTAAATTTAGGATATATAACTTTTTAGTCTTCTTTGGATTTCACTTCGGCCTTCTTCCCTGTCTACGTGGGCAACTTTAATGCAAATAATAGTTGTGTTCCTTATTCATCCCTGTTTCCCATAGGACTTTGTATATAATGAAGATCAGATGATTTGTATATGGATCTTTGATCCAATCCTTAGGATATGTTAAGCCCCAATATAGAAGCCAAAGCTTGGGGGAAGCAGTTGAAGTATACATGTTCACTTGAAGTTTACTCCCTCCATCCAGAAATAATTATTGATATATCGAATTTTTTTCACTATTTATATATTAACTTTAATTATCAATTTTTAATAACATAATAAAGATACATTTTATCATAAAATATATTGTTGAATAGGTATTAATATAAAGTTTCATAATATAACTGTTTAATAATTTTCATTAATATTAAATTATATAGAATACAATTAAAATAATACCTAATAATAATAATAATAGTAATAAAATAATAATTTGCAAGTAACAGTAATAATTTTAAAAAAAATATACTGAATGGACTTCCTGGAATAAAATAACAAAACTGATTTATAAAATGATAAAAGTACAACAACTCTTCAATGTTTTAGAGAATCTAGCACAATGAAAACAAACATAGCATGTGGCTATGTGGGAGATATCTAAGGAATTTCTCAAAAGTTGTGACTCGTAAGACATAGCATGTGCAAGTGAGTAAATAGCTCAGAAATTTCTCAAACGTTGTGACTCGGTACATCAATTCCATGTGAAAATAATAAAATGCAATTGGCACACGAAGCATCTAACACAACAATCCTATTCCTACGTCAACCAGTCCTTCATACTTCCATTCACAAACCACAAATCAACTTCAAAACACTGCCCTGTGCCCTCACATGAACCAAACAGTCTCATATATAGCTTAACTTTTGTAAGTTTCCATAAAGCTTCTGCTATAATCCTTTGGTAACCAACCAGTCCTCAAGCATTACCTTCTTAATTCCTTTCCCTTTCCTTTACGTGAATTAATTTATTTTTGTTTCCTTTAACCTTCTTCAAAAAAATAAAAAATGGCAGAAGCTATAGGGACTGCACTAGCTGTGAAAAAATTGGTTACCAAAGGTTATGGAGTAATCAACTCTGTAATGGACTTCCAGTCTGAGCTTCAAGATACAAGGACTCTGACTGAACAAGACACGCTTGAGAAGCTGAGTTGTTTGCTTGACTTGTCGGATGTAAGAGCTTCTAGAGAATTACAGAAACAAGTTATGAGCGGAGGTAACTTCACGAAAGAGTTACGGTCCTTCTTCTCTGCATCAAATCGAGCTGTTGCACGGTTTAAAGACGCTTGGGAAGTTGATGATATTAAGAAGAAACTGAACGCCATTGCAAGAAACCATGCTATGATTAGTAGCATTTGCAGCAAGCCAACGCAGCCAAGGAGCATTCTAAGTGCGGAATCATCATCGTCTAACATCCTTACCAATTTAGTTATTGGGAGTGACAAAGACAGGGATGAGATTGTAAGCATGCTGTCTGAGGATTCTCTTGCTTCAGGAACAACCCTCTCTGTTTCCTCCATTGTTGGGATCGGCGGAAAGGGAAAAACAACGTTGGCTTGGTATGTGTATAATGATGACAGGATGAAGCGCAGTTTTGATGTTCAGTTCTGGGTTTCGCCAACTCAGGATTTTGATGATAGCAGCATGCGGAGAAGGGGAATTTGACAGATCTAAGAACATTAGATACTTTCATAGTGGGCAACCAGTTTGATTCAGAGGCTGGTATTATGGGCAGGCTAGCAGATCTAAATCAACTGAACAACCTAAGTGGAATGTTGGATATTGAGGTGCGTCGGGAGTCAAAGTATATAGCGTTATCAGAGATTAGTGCAACAAACTTGAATATGAAAGAAAACCTCCGAGAACTGAATATAAGATTTAAGAATGGCACAAAAGAGGATAAGAGGGTGTTAGAATGTCTCAAGCCCCCTTATAATCTAAAGATACTCGATATAGATGGGTATGGAGTAATGGAGGGGAGATGTTACCAAGTTGGATGATGGATAGTCTACATAATCATCTTCCTTGCTTGACAAAAATTAATATTAAACGTTGTAAATCATGCAAATATCTGTGCTCCTTTGGAAGGCTCCCTCATCTGGAAGATCTATTTCTCAGTGGGTTAGATGAAGTAGAGTATGTGGCGGATAATGAGAATGAGTTGTCCCAAGCCCCCCTATTCCCTAGCCAAATACATTTACAAGTCAGTGGGATGCCAAAACTGAAGGGATGGTGGGGGATGACAAGTAGTAAGCAAGATTCAAAAGAGGATATCCAACTCCATGTCCAGGTTCAACATCAGCGTCTCGTTAATTGGAAGCCTGCATTCCCCAAATTAGGTGAGCTAGATGTGGATAATGTGGAGTTGGCGATTACAATTACCAGGCAGCAGATAGGTGGTTTCACCTCTCTCAAGAAACTCTGTATATGTGATCTAAGTTTTGGTGAGCAGTCTCATCAGCAACAAGCATATACCCTCCCCTTTAGTAGTTGCTTTCCCAACCTAATTGAAAATCTATGGATTAGAAAATATCAAAGAAATACCAGAATGGATTGACAGTCTCACCTCCCTACAAAAACTTGATTTCAAACGGTGCCAAAGATTGGAATCACTGCCGCATCAGATAGTAAACCTCCCAAACTTGAACACACTTTCTATTAGCTCATGCGACAAACTTAGGGAGAAGTGTCAGAGTCCAAATGAAGAATATTGGCACCTTATTCAACATATTCCTTGTCTAGATATATACTAGTGAGGAATTCTCTACCTCTAATAATTAGAGTCGTGACTATCTCTAATAATTAATACCTTGTTGGTATTAATTTGTGTTTAGATAGTATTATCATGATACTATTCATTTTTACCAACAAAACAAAAATGTTTTTTTTATTGGTATCATTAGATCTCTTTGTTTATAATAAACAATATCATCTAAGTACAATTTTATACCAACAAGCTCTATTATAGTCATCTATGCTGAGACTTCCTCATATTCTAGCAATGAGAGACTAGAAATAATCTAGTTTAATTGTACTACTTTCCCAACTTAGCTTTCAATTATTTTTTAAATTTCTTTTTACCCCTAATCCTTTACTCCATTTTCATTTATTTATTTATTCTTAATAGGAGTTACTGTTACTACTTAATAAGATTAAAAATAAATAAATAAACATAGCACTCAATTGCAACGTTTTTTTATACTGTACTCCACATGGGTGGGTCACAAGTATGGATGAAAAAAGAGGTTGAAAGAACAAGTCAGGTTACAAGTGGGTAAATTTACCAATAAAACTATGGAAGGGCGTCCATTTTTAGGATATAAATCAATCTTTTAGAGATAGAGAGTATAACTGTATAATGGATGTATGTCTTTACTATTTTTTCACTCTTATATTTGGCTTTCATTTGTACAATTAAGAATATATGGTTTTTTTTTGGTGTAAACAATATAGACCTTAAGTGGCCCTTAGTCTAACGAGTGGAAGATTGGGCTTGGGTCACAAGAAGAGCACGTAAATTAGCCTCGGGGATGTTCGAGGATTTCTTATCCCATGCCTAAGTTAATACTAGATTACTTCAATGAGAGAGCAATAAAATGCTTGTGTAAGAGTTTAGCTTGAGGCATTAAATGTGGATACCTTGATTAGGGTGGAAATGGTGGCATCTAAACCCTTGGTGTTGTAAATAATATGGGCCCAGGTGACACATGGCACTCTCTGAGCTCTTAGGCAAGTGGAAGCTTTTGTGTGCTTCTTAAGGCTTAAAGCGCAAATTCTTATATGAACCCTAATCCATCCTAAAACGCAAACTCTAGATGGTCCAACCTAAAACGCACACAATATTAAACAAAACGCACGTTCTAATTATCTTCCTAGTTGTAGCTATCTTCCAATGAGATTTCAATTTTACTTTTTTGTTATTTTCCCTTTCATTTCGATTCTTTCTCCTCTCTGTTTTTTATACCTCTTCTAATTTTACACCCCTTTCGCAATTATTTTTTTATTTTATTTTTTACCCCTAATCCCTTACTCCATATTTATTTATTTATTTATTTTTAATAGGAATTGTTGTTACCACATAATAGATAAAAATAAATAAATAAACATAGCAAGCAATTACAACAATTTTTTTATACTATACTACATATGGGTGGGCACAAGTATGGATGAAAAGAGAAGTTGAAAGAACCAGTCAAGTTACAAGTGGGTAAATTTACCAATAAAACTATGTAAGAGCATCCATTTTTAGGACATGAAGCAATCTTTTAGAGATAGAGAGTATAACTATATAATGGTTGTATGGTTTTACTAGTTTTTTACTCTTATATATTTGCCTTTCATTTTGTGAAATTAAGAGTATATGGTTTTTTGGGTGAAAACAGTATAGACCTTGAGTGTCCCTTAATTAGTGTAACGAGTGGAAGATAGAGCTTGGGCCAAGATTTGGACCAAGAATTTCCTGCACAAGAAAAGCACATAATTTGGCCTCGGGAATATCCGAGGATCTCCCCTCCAATGCCCTAAGTTACTACTAGATTACTTCAATGAGAGAGTATAAATGCTTGTGTAAGAGTTTAGTTCGAGGCAATAAATGTGGATACCTTGATATGGTGGAAATGAGGGTATTTATACCCTTGGTGTAGTAAATAATGTGGGACTTGGGTGACGTACACGTGGCGCTCTCTAAGCTCTTGGGTTGGTGGAAGCTTTTGTGTGTTTCTTAAGGCTTGAAGCGCAAATTCTTATATGAACCTTGATCCATCTACTCTAGATGATCCGGCCTAAAACGCACACAATATTAAACAAAATGCACACTATATCTTTTTTCCTCAATGTTGTTCCAATTGTAGCTATCTTCCATTGAGATTTCAATTTTACTTTTTTTTGTTATTTTTTCCTTTTATTTTAATTCTTTTTT
This sequence comes from Chenopodium quinoa, assembly GCF_001683475.1. Lineage (NCBI taxonomy): Eukaryota > Viridiplantae > Streptophyta > Magnoliopsida > Caryophyllales > Amaranthaceae > Chenopodium > Chenopodium quinoa. Next base: position 223,271 of record NW_018744835.1, read on the forward strand.
ACCTCTTCTAATATTATTCTACATTTTCTCTCCTCTTTTCTATATATTCACTTTCACTCAACATTTTCTCTCTTTTTTGTTTTCTCTATTTTTATTTTCCATTGATTTCGTTACTTAATCATAATGGATCTAATAGTTATTCCCGAAAAGATCGTCAATCCAGGTTAATTTTTATGAATTTATTTTGATGAATATAAATTGATATAATGAATTAATGATTTTCGGAGAATTTGGGATGAATTTGATTATTTTAATCTTTCAATTGCTGAATCTGTATGTGAATCTTTTAATTGCTGAATCTGTATGTGAATCTTTCAATTGCTGAATCTGTATGTGATGAATATTATTTGATTATGATTGTGTGAATATTAGGTTTAATTAACTGATTATTTGAATCATTATTGTAGTGATTTTAAATGATAAGTCTATTTGAGTACTTGAATATTTCAGTGTTTCATCGTCAATTGAATGTATAATATGCATATAAATTTGGTTATATGATTATTTGATTATATAAATATTTCAATATTTTATCGTCAAATGACTGTTTATTTAGAATATATATATATATATATTGTTAGTTATTAGGTTAATTTTGTATAATTGAAATTTTTATTTATTTCTTTTTATTGTAGTGATTAAGGATTGATTAAGTTCAAAATTATTGACGTGATTAATTATACGTTGAAAGTTGAATAATCTGAACATTTAATGTTGAATATAAGAACATTTTATATATTTATTATGAATATTCTGAACATACGTATTAATGATTATATATTATGAACATTATGAACATTCTGAACAATTATTAAGAACATGTATTGCTATAATTATGACCATTCTTAACATTCGTTCTTATTTATTATATTTCAGTGAGTACAGATGCAATTATTTTTGTGGAAGGCAAAGAGTCTAAGTTATTGAGAAAAAGTGATCGATGTAGATGCACATAATATGTACAATAACTATGCCTTTAAATTTAGTTTAGTATAAGGAAGGGGAAAGTACAAAGAGTTGGTCAAACCATTATTTGGCGAAATAGGAAATATATATGTTCAAATGCTGGATTGAAGGATGATTCTAAGAGGGATGTTCGTACAGATTGTTGAGCTTTTGTTGAATTTGCAATTGATAAAGAGAGTGTTTGAACTATTGTTAGCCATAATATGGAGCATACTACCCTATGGTTCCAATTGACAAGAGATATATATCTCCTTAAGTCTCAAAGGAAAATTAATAAAGAACAATAAGTTCATTATTCATGTATATAATGCTCATTATTCAGTATTCATGTATATAATGTTCATTATTCATCATATAATTATTTATATTGTTTTACTTTATGGATGTTGATTTTCATCTCATATTTCAAACTTGTGATGAACTTTTGAATTTTTGTTGGCATGCCATTTGTCTCATCATCAATTCTATTTTTACATATATATGATCAGATGCATTTTAACAAAATAATAATAATGAACATACAATACATTAATAATGAACATCAAATATTTGATTAATGAACATTAAAAAATGAAAATCCTATACATGAATAATGAACATTCTATACATGAATAATGAACTACTGTCTTTCTCAACTATTGTTTTTGAAGTTTGGCCTCTGGTTCTTGGCTCTTCATTTTCTAGATCAATTATTTTTGTTTTCTTCTTTTTTTATGCAACATGTTTCACCTTCTTCATGAAAAGCCCGAAAATGAACTTTAAGAGTAAAATAATGCATAACAACATAATAAATATGAACACTAAAACATACTGGCAAATTTTAGTTACCTAGCATGTGTCTCTGTAGGTTGCTCTACAGCCTTCTCAGAAATTTGTCTAGAAGCATCTCTATTAAAAATGAACACTAAGTGAATAGATATTATGAATATAGTAAAAAGAAAAATGAACATATGTATAAACACCTAATTTTTGTCTCCCCAAAACCAGACCCAATGATGAAAGGTCACTTTCACGTTAAAGAAGATTAGTCTGGCTTCGGTCAAATGATTCGCGCACTTCCTTCTTTTAAAACCCGAAAATATCATTTTTCGTGTCTTTAAAATAAAATGTATTTTCGTGTCTTAACCAAAAATAATTAATTCATGTCTTTGAGCCTTACTCTTAACATTTCGTGACTTTTAAAACTCAAAATTGTGATTTTGTGCCTTTAGCCCATTGATCTAAGCCTACCCTTGAGTAGATTTACGGTCTAGAATTTTGGTCTGATTATTGTTTCATTAGATTTTGGTTTGAAAAGAGCTTTCCAACAATATATTATAAGCCTGAGTTATATGGACCAAGTTATGGCCTAAATACTATACCAAGCTCGATCCCGTGCCTTAAACCTGTTTTAGGACCAACCCCGGATGTCCCAACCTTTGGCCCAATAAGTTGCTCGACCATCCTCCCTAAACCCTAGTGAAAACTTCAAGAAAACCTAGGATGGATAAATATAGTAGTGTGAACACACTAAAGATAATTTAGGATAATTAGTGTAGTTATTTAGATAATAGCCTTAAATGTCCTTAGATTCTATCTTTGACCCAATCAAGCGCGTGGAAACACGCGCTCTAACCATCAACCAACCACGACAGGACACGTGGCGAACAACGCATAATCGAAAGGTTGTCGCGGGGCGATGAACCCAATCGCCGCATGACAATTTAAATTAAAAAGTAACCGGTTCTTAAGGTAAATTATGAGACGTGTTAGTATGTGGTTGGTTAATTTTCTAAAAAAATTAATTAAGAATTATTTTTTGATTAATTATTAAAAAAAAACTTTTATTTTCAATTAATTATAATTATATCTAATAAAAAAAATCCCAACCACCCTATTAACCCACCCACCGCCAGCTCCCCTCCCCCTGCCAGCGGCCAGAGACTAGCGACCACCTCCCTCCCTCAGCGCCGGTGACCCAACCTTCTCCTTTTCCCCCACCTCACCCTTCTTTTTCCCCATTCTCGATTTCCCCACTCTTCTCCCTTTCCCCTTATTAGAAATGACCCCCTTCCTCTGTCCCCACCGTTAGTCGACCCCCCTTCCCCTTTCCAACCCAACTATGTCGCCCTTAAACCCACCACCGAAACCACCCTAAACGGGTTTAGGTTGGGTTTCGTTAAGGTGGTTTCAAGGGGTGGGTTTAAGGGTATGGTGGCAGCGTATCTAGGTGGGGGAAGGGGAGGAGGGTCGACTCATGGTGGGGGACAGAGGAGGAGGGCCATTTCCGATTAGGGGGAAAGGGGGAGGGGGTGGTGTCGGGGTGGGGTGGGGGAATTAGAATGGGGAATGGGAATTGGTGGGTAGGGAATGGGAAGGGGGTAGGGTCGCTGGCACCAAGGTGGGTGGTGGTCGCCACCGTTGGCGAGGAAGGGCGGCTGGCAATGGGTAGGGATTGGGGTGGCTGGGATTTTTTTTTTAAAACAATTTAATTAATATAATTATTTATAATAATAATAATAGTATTATTATATTGTATGAAAATTGATAAAATATTTTTAATAAAAAAAAATGGCTTGTTTAATAGGTCATAGGTCATTTGACCTGTTTAAAAAAATTCCCTTAAAAATCGACTTATTTTGAATTGATTGAAAGTTTGACTTATTTTCAGTTAATCACACAAAGATTGGCTTATTCTTGATAAATTTTCCTTGTATTATTGTGATTTGTGAATTCTAGAATGTAATAGTACTACGGTTTAAAAACAAGTTGAAATTTTGTTTAGAATTTAAGAACATTTACCTTACATCTAGGTGCACCCAAGGCTGGTTTTTGCTTTTTTCTTTGGTCATTTTATCAATTTTGCTCATTTAAAATTTTGAAATGAGTGACATTGATATATATAGTTAAATAAATAAAACTTGAGTTGAACTGGCTTATGGTAGACTTTCGCCTGAATTGATAATTTTTTTTTGACGAAAAGTATTAGGCATATTATTAATATAAGCAATACAGCATCAGTTACAGCAGGGGGTATTTCTTCCAACCACACCCTCATCTCATCATAAGCCTTACTAACATGAGCCATCTTATGCGCAACTACATTCCCCTTTATTCCCCCGTGATTAAAGGAAATAGAACTACACAAATTAGCAAGAAATAAAATGTCATTAACAGTGATACCGAAGCTGGAATTTTCATGCGTGACATTCTTCAAGTGCTGAAAGAGTTTCATGTTGTCCATCTCAGCTCTAATATGACATTGGTGAGGCCTGTTTCCAATGCAACAGTAAAGCCATGTCTTGCTGCCATAGCGTGGGTAACATCAATCTCAAATCTTATGTGAATCCTCCAACATGTAGCAGCCATTATATCCCCAAGACCCACAAAGCCATCATCAAGGCACGCAGCATCAAAATTGATCTTGTACCTACCACAATCAGGAGGAAACCAAACTGCTAGGAAGTTTCTCAGCTTTAGCCACTTCAGCCTCAAACCATCTTGCTCACATATGTTATCTAGAACAAGCAAATACTTCTTCCCGCTGATTACTTTAAGGAACTGATCGTAGAGCCTATCTACCTTGCGACTGAAAGGCATTTCATCGGAACTTGACTTTAATATCCTCTCAACCACCTCTTTGACATCAAAATTTTGAGTTGTAACCCAAAACCGAACATCAAAACAACTTTTCAGCCTTTCATCTTAGTAAACATACTGAGCCAACGCAGTTTTTCCTACTCCTCCAATGCCAACAATGGAGGCAACATAGAGGGTTGTCTCTGAAGCAAGGGAGTCATCGGAGAGTATGCTGACCATGTTGTCCCGATCTCCATCTCTTCCGATGACCACATCAGTGATGGCATGAGACTGTTGTATTAGTTCTTAATGCCTGAGCTTGGCTTACAAACGGTACGCTTACTATGGCACCAAATTGGGCATGCTCTCTTCCAATACGTTCAAACTTCTTGATGATAGCCTTGAGTTTGTGAGCATCGCTCAAGGGAGTAACAAGAGGATTTGATTGAGAAAAGAACGATTTGACCAACTTGTTTCCATAAATAATTTCCTTTCGTTTGGCTTTTGCTGCCTTTTAATCCAGGAAATCATCTAACTCAGCTAGTGCATTATTGAGCTTGTCAAGCACATCCAGTTGAGCATTACTCCAAGACTCCAAGGAAGCAGCATCGAGGAATGTAGCTTCAATGGTAGTCTTAAGTTTCTGGAGTCTTTTGATGTGGGAATCCAGATCCTTTGCAAATAAGATTTCTTTGTAGGCTCTGGAACCTAGTTTTTCCACGATAACTGAAACTACTTCAGCCATTATTGCTTCAGCCATCATCTTACTCTCTCTGGTTCAACTTGTCCACAACGATTGACTATTTATAAAATCTTGGCCGTTGATCTACCTTTTGCTGGTGGATGAGAAACGAGGTTTATAAATTCTAGTTATGTTTATGGTTATGATTTGGAAGGCATTGTAACTTGTAAGACTACAATCGTTTACTGCTCTATCTTGTTGTATTATTATAGGAACCTTGCATTTCTCTAGGTGGAAATACGTTGCGTAGCCGGCATGGCAGCTACGTTGTTCACTAGTCACTATCTTAGCGTGTCACATGACGTTTTGTATCCCTTATTTTTAATTTGCGAAGTTGTAAGAAGTAAGAGTAAGATTGATCCTCCGTGTAAGTTATTGAACACTTGAAATTTAGATGTAAACTTTTGGACATTTCATACAAGTTATTGGACATATATGTACCAACTAAGTTAGATTTTTTATTTAGTTGACATGAAATATAATTTTTAGTACGTTGTGTTTTAATTGGTTTTTGCAGACTTATCCTAATTAGGTGTAAAATTAACAAGGAAATTTTGTCAACCACCAATTTAAGCCTCTGTTTTGAAAACAACTACCTTTTAATTTTTTTTTTTTTAAAAACAACTACTACAAACTTGTAAAAAGTTAGAGTAGCACTACCACTCTTAAATTTCCGGCTAGAATCTCCGGTGAGGGGTCCCTACTTTATACCTTTCTCTCCAATATTTGTTTCTCTCTCCTCTCTATATAACTGCTATTGTTCATTTCACAACAGAGCCCCCCTCACAAAAATTTATTGTGCAAATTTCTTCCTTTTTTCACCAATTGAGCAAGAGGAATAATTTCTGGAACATTACATTAGGTAATTGTATTTAGAGTTAACTAATTAGGGTTCTTAATGACTCGAAATTGGGGAAATTAGGTTTTAAATTTTTTTGCTTTTTTGGGTAAATTGAATGGATTTATCGACATTAGGGTTTATTAATTGGTTGTTATCCATGTATTTGCAGGATTTTGCGAATTGGATCATGTCCAATTCATCCTATGAATCAATTCGTCCTTTTCCTGCCAAATGCTATCGTGGAATCCCCCAAAGTGGAGACTTCTTGGACCAGCTCGTCTTTTTGGTTGAAAGTTTGGACCACCATGACAGAGAGAGAAAACGTGAGGAAGAGTGGGTCTAATTCAATGACCTAAGCTAGATTAAAGTGTGAGGTCAGAAAGTGAGAATATTCTCTGTGAATAGCAGAGGTAATTGAAAATGGAGATGAGGGAGAGTACAGGGGAGTTAGGCGGGAAATTAATGAAGAGAAGGGAAGGCAGTTGGGTCTGGAATAAATGAGGGTTAATTAGGCAATTTCAGATGGTCATATTGGAGGGAAAGGTATAAAGTGGGACCCCCTCATTGGAGATTCTAGCCGGAAATTTAAGAGTGGTAGTGCTACTCTAACTTTTTACAAGTTTGTGTTAGTTGTTTTAAAAAAAAAAATTAAAAGGTAGTTGTTTTCAAAACAGAGGCTTGAATTGGTAGTTGTTGACAAAATTTCCAAACTAATAATTTTGTTTTTCTCATTATCTTTCAAAGATCTTGCCGTGCATGCATAACCATATAAAGAATATTAAAGGAATGGAAGTACAAGACCAGGACACATGATTGACATTATCCTTTTATAGACATGTATATGCATTGCTTTGAAGTATTACCTGAATAGTAGCAGCATTATCCACTGTTTGGCCTTCACGTGTATCCTGTACAACAACTCTTTGTCCACTGCAGGTATACAACAAAAGAATATCAAGTCAATACAACTGAATTTGTCTGTAGAGAGCCGAGAAACTTTACTTGAATGCGAACTATATGGGTGATTAAGAACTAAACATAATATTATTCATATCATTAGTCAAAGAGTTTTTACAAGATGTGTTCTTTAAGAGCAATGATTAGAAATAAAGCCCAATGAACCAGCAAAATTCACATTTGAACACATAGAAGTATTCTTGCTCCGGAAATTGACAAGGATTTTTGTCCCTAGAAGAATTCATCAAGAAATTCAGGGGAATAAAGATATTTATTGAATAAAAACCAATCAGAGGACACTATACTTCCAGCTAAAGATACTCAAGAAGTTGATCAATATGCAGTATTACATTTATACACACTTGACCAACAGTCTCATTGCAACCCTTGAAGCTGCAATCCTGCATGCACCTTAAGCTTTTGGAGGATCTATATAGTTCAAATATATATGGTTTATGCCTGATCCCAATGCATATTTGTGCATCCTGTTTTAAATATTTAATGAAGGCTGCAAATAAAAAAATACGCTCAACCCATTTTGTGAAATAATAATCGATAATATTTGCTTACCTTCATTCATGGCTCTTGGCTTCAATATATAATCAGAATACAAGAAAATTATGGCAAGAAATATTGAGAATATTATCTACCTAACATATATCTTATCTTTACCAACTAAGTATCCTAACCAAACCATATCAAATCCTCAAAACTTTATCATATATCATAACACCCCTCCCCCCCTCAAGTTGGAGCATGGTGGGGATAAAAAATGCCCAACTTGGACAATAGAAAATCAAACTGTCGCTTGCCAAGTGCCTTCGTAAAAATGTCTGCCGGCTGGGAATTTGTAGGAACATATGAAGGAGCGATAGTACCATCTGTAATGGCATCGCGCACAAAATGACAGTCAACCTCGATGTGTTTGGTTCTTTCGTGAAAAACCGGATTTTTAGCAATATGTAGAGCCGACTGACTATCACAAAACAATGGTATGACTATGGGATGTTGTACCCCCAAGCTCAATAACAAACCTTTTAACCACTTCAGTTCACAAGTTACTGCTGCCATAGAACGATATTCAGCCTCTGACGATGACGTAGAAACTGTAGGCTACTTCTTTGTCTTCCATGAAATAGGAGATTAGCTGGAAAATCACTAGACTTTGCACCTGTCAAGTCTTCCTCAGAAATTATGTCTAGCGTATATTTACGCTGACATAGAAATAAACCCGTCGCACTCTGTGCAACCTCAATTCCAAGAAAATATTTTAAGGGCCCTAGATCTTTCATTTTAAAACAATCACCCAAATAGGCCATAAAGGCCAATATTGCAGCGGAATCATTCCCAGGGATAATCAAATCATCTACATAAACTAACACATTAATTTGAATCTGCCCTTTAGTGAATGTAAATAATGAATAATCAGAGTAGGATTGAAGAAACCCGTACCCTTTCAGAGCTGTAACCAGCTTGGCAAACCAGCAACGTGGAGCTTGCTTCAAACCATACAGTGACTTCTGCAATCGGCACACCAATTTCGGATTCTTACTTTCGAACCCGGGGGGCAATTTCATGTACACCTCTTCGTCAAGGTCACCATGTAAAAATGCGTTATGCACATCCATCTGATGTAGTATCCAATTCTTGCAGGCAGTTATTGCTAAGAAAGCTCGGATAGTTGTCATCTTTGCTACCAGAGCGAAAGTCTCATTGTAGTCAATGCCCTCGGTTTGATGATTGCAAAAAATTACCAATCTTGACTTCAATCGTTCAACATCACCGTTGGATAAATATTTGGTCTTATAGACCCATTGGCTACCAAGTGCATGTTTTTCGGGGGGCAACTCCTCCAATGTCCAAATCCCATTATCTTCTAAGGCTCGGATCTCTTCTTGCATTGATTTCCGCCTACCTTCATGCCTCATTGCTTCCTTAAAAGATTTCGGATCATTACTCGAAATAATGGCTGCCAAAAAATGACGGTAATTGACAGAAAAATTATCACAATTAATGTAGTGCGCTATAGGATACGGGGTACCTGACTTTTGCTGCGGAAGCGGTGTAGGCGAAGATGGACTTTTGGCAATAACAATATGAGTCACATAATCTCGTAAAAGAACCGATGGACTTTTAACACGCAAACCCCTTCCCAATTTAGCCGGATCCCCTGACTGCTGACTGCCTAGAGGGTCGGTACTGTGCGAGTGCAGGGGTTGAGTGAGCTGTTGTCTGGCTGGCCCTGCTGCCTCGGCTGTGCATGCTACTTCTGTGGCTAGCCCTGCTACCTCGGCTAGTGCTGCTGCTCAAGAGCTGGTCGGCCAGTGGGCTGGGCAGTGGGAGAGCCCTGCTGGTTTGCCAGGCATCCAACACTTGATGGAGAGCCATGGTGTGTCGTATCCCCTGGGCTAGCATCATCAAGAAAATCGTCGTCTATCACGACATCATCACACATAGGGACAACCCTTTATGGCTTAATATTCACCATCACTACTAGAAATAGGCCGTTTACCGACGGATTTGTTCCAACGGACTTAAATTCCGTTGGAAAATTCGAATATTTCGACGGAATTTGGTCTGTCAAAAAAATCCGTCAGAAAATATAAGTTGCGACGGAAAATCCCTCAGAAGTATTTCGACGAATTTTTTATCCCTCAGAATTTACTGCTTCCGACGGAAAATTCCGTCAGAAGATTTAAATTTCGAGGGAAAATAATTCGGCGGAACCTATTAATTTCCTACGGTTTTAAATCCGTAAGAAAATTTCCGACGGATTTTAATTCCGTCGAAAAGTTCCGACGGAATTTAGACCTTTTCCGACGGAAATTTTTTTAGAAAAGAAAAAAAAAACAAAAATAAACCCATACACTAAAACCGGACCCCCTACTCCCTTCCCTTTTCATTTATCTTTCTCTCTCCCCGCCCCTTTTGCATCTCTTCCTATTCATTTCTCTTTCTCTCTCCTCTCCTCCTTTCTTTCTTTCTCCTCACCTCCTCTTTCACAGCAACCCAACCCATAAATGGCTTCCCTCACTCACTCACCGAAGCTTTCACCGTAACCCACAAACAGCTTCCCTCACTCACGGCTCCAGTTTTCCGATGAATTTTCCGGGAACGACTGAGGTTCGACGTCGAAACGAGGCTTGACTTAGTTTCATCAACAACAACCTAAACATCAATTGTAGATCTTGTAATTTAGGTTTGTGTTTAGATCTAGTTAATTGTATATGTAATTGTAATGTTAATTTATAAAATTTATTTGACAATTATATATTTATACATTTCTATTAATTTTCCTTGTTTAATTTTGGTTTTTTGAATTATTTGGGGTTTTTTCCGTTTTTTAGGGTTAATGGTGGTGGTGTGGTGATGTCAGTGGTGGTGGGGTGGGTTGTTCTGGTGGTGTCGGTGGTTATGGGGTGGGGTTGTGGTGGTGTGGGTGGCATGGGGGAGGTTTGGTGGGTTATTTGGTGGTTCTGGGTTGGGTTTGGTGGGTTTGGGTGGGGTGTCTGGGTGGGGAGATGGGTCTAGGTTTGGGTGGGGTGGGGTGGGGTGGGGGGTCTGGGTATGGGAAAAAGGGTTGGGGACGTGGTGGGTGGTGTGGGCTGGTGGCGGAGGTGGATCTGGGCGGGGATTGTGGTGCCTTTTTTTTAATTTTTTTTATTTACTTTTTAGACGGAATTTTCCGTCGAAATATACCTTTTATGACGGAAAATTCCATCGGAACATCTCCCCCACCGGCGGAAATTTTCGTCGGAACATATCCTATTCCAACGGAAATTTCCGTTGGAACCTTGCGATGGATTTTCACTTAAAGTCAACAAAAGCGTCGACAGAACATAACCGTCGGAATAGACCTTTCCGACGGAATATCGCGAAATTCCTACAAAGTGAATTCCGACATGCTTTCCGACGGAATTCCGTCGGAAAAGGGCATTTCTGACGGAATTTCAAGGTTTTTCGACGGATTTTTTCCGTCGTTGATTGACTGTTTTCTAGTGGTGCATATTTGCATCAATAAACGGAAAAACATTCTCAAAGAATTTCACATCCCGTGACAAAAAGAATTCCCGCTTCTCGAGATCATATAAGGACCACCCTTTCTTACCAAACGGATACCCCAAGAGAACACACTTTCTACTACGACTCTTAAACTTATCCCCCTTCGTTTTTTGATTGTGAGCAAAGCATAGGCAACCAAAAGTGCGAATGACATTATAAGATGGTGGAAAGCCAAATAAAATTTCAAAGGGTGTTTTATTCCGTAACAAAGGAGTTGGGGTCCGGTTAATTAAATGGGCAGCGGTGAGAACACATTCTCCCCAAAAATAAATCGGTAAATGAGCTTGAAATCGTATGGCACGGGCTACATTTAAAATATGTTTGTGTTTTCGCTCAACTCTGTCATTTTGTTGTGGTGTCCCAACACAAGAAGTGTAAAATAAAATGCCAGTAGCGGAAAAATAATCACGTAAACAATTGAATTCCGTACCATTATCACTTTGCACAATTTTTATTATTTGTGAGAATTGACGATCAACCATGGCAATGAAACTCATAAAAGTACGGAAAACTACCGTTTTATCATCCAACAAATAAACCCATACGACATGAGAATAATCATCAACTATAGTTAAAAAATAACGAGCTCCACAAGACGAAGGATGCCTATAAGAACCCCACAAATCACAATGTACTTTTTCAAAGATACGACTTACTCTACTATCACTGACCGAAAACTTGTCCCTAGGATGCTTAGCCTTGAAACAAACTTCACATAATTTATTTAAACTACCCTTAAAATCAACTACAGGGGGGAATTAACTTTACTACATGTTGTGAAGGATGCCCCATCCTTTTGTGCCATAACTCCAACGAAGAGGTTGCTCCATTCTCAGAAATATGTTGTACCGAGTCAGCTTCTCCGAAGTAATAAAGTCCATCTTGCCTAACTCCCGTTCCAATCAGCATCCCCGTTTGGTCCTGTATATATAAAGAAGAATTAAATTTTACATCACAATTTAAATCTTCAATTAATTGTGAAACCGAAAGCAAATTGCAACTCAATTGCGGAACATATAACACATTTTAAGAGTAATTGGGGTCGACAATCGAATCGACCCTTCCTTCTTTGCAACCACGGTTTCTCCATTGGGAAGACCAACAGGAATTTGCATAATCTCAGTTATATCAAATAACCAAGTCTCATCACCGGTGACATGATGCGTTGCGCCGGTATCAATAATCCACTTTTTGGTATTAAACTTACCATTCAAACGATTGTCAGGGACCTTTGTGTTACCAAAGAAACCCGCAGTTACTTTCCACTAGTCAGGAGTAAAGATTGAATTAGAGGAGTTCGACTCCGAGGCACCACTACCACTGCTCGGAGCACCAATGTTGCTGCTAGCTACTTGTGGCATTAGCTCGCACTGAACCACGGCCTCTGCCATACGCACTCCCCCTACCACGGCCAGCACCGTCAGTCTTGGGCTGATCAAACCAGCCCTCTAGATACCCATGAATCTCATAGCAGCCACTTACATCATGGCTACGCTTCTTGCAATGTGAGCACACCTGTTTGCTCCAACAATTGGAGGCATCATGACCGGGTTTCAGACACTTGGAGCACACCGAGCTGTCACTCCTTCTTCCCCTTCCACGGCCAGTTCCCGTGGTGGCTTTGAGAGCAAAACCCACTACTTCCGAGGACTTCTCATCGGGGATGGCTTTGGCGAGACGAACTCGCTCATCCTGAATTGCTAATTAATATGCTCTATCAATGGAAGGCAGAGGATCTTGAGAAAGAATATTAGCACGCAATTAGGCATAGTGCTCAGAGTATAACTCCATTAAGAATTTGTGGAGTTTAGCTGTCTCTCGTCTTTGGACATGTAACTCACCCACATCGCAATTCGAATAGCACGTACAAGTAATAATGGGTTCATGGCGATAAAATTCTTCCCACAGAGCATTCAACTGACCGTAGTATGTTGAAACAGACATGGACTTCGTCTGTTAGCACCTCGCAATGGAGGACTTTAATTGATGAATTCGCGGACCATTAACCAACGCGAAGCGCTGTTGAAGATGATCCCAGAGCTTCTTGGCTTCTCGATATTTAGTCAAGGTGGATTTGACTTCTGGATCAATTGCGTTAGTTATCCAAGATACTAACATTACATTAATGGTGTTCCAATCCGACTTAGTACAAGGAGGGACCACGTATTGTGCCATCCAAAAATTCATATTTCCAGCGAGCTTCCAATGCCATACGAATATTTGTAGCCCAATCATCATAGTTATCGCCCTTAAGACGAATCGGAATTATAAAATCACCGGGACGATCTTGCGAACCTAGGTAAAACAGGGGGTTTGGTTCAATTTTCGATGATGGTGGAGGTGGTGGCGTCGGTGTATCACCGGCCATAGCTAAAGATTATGGTGTGTGAAAAAAAAATTCCGGCTCTTGATACCATGTGAAATAATAATCGATAATATTTGTTTACCTTCATTCATGGTTCTTGGCCTCAATATATAATCAGAATACAAGATAATTATGGCAAGAAATATTGAGAATATTATCTACTTAACATATATCTTATCTTTGCCAACTAAGTATCCTAACCAAATCATATCAAATCCTCAAAACTTTATCATATATCATAACACATTTGTTCTTTAAATGTAAGAAATAAAAGCTTGCATAGTGCAGTCAAATTCGTTATTTAGGCAACAGCAACAATTTGCTCCTTTGTCCTGCTAATGTCATCCAGTTAAAACAAGAAAAAGTACTTGCAAAAAAATGCTTGTACATTATTCAATCCATACCTTCCGAATAGTTTATATCCACAAAGTATTGCTAGTTTGCTACATACCACAGGGAAGGCTTACCGCAGCCATTAATAACTAAGGGGTATGAATGTCCAAATACTTGTAAATTGCGAAAGTAATCAAGAAGATAGGGTTATTGAGGCAAACCAATATAAGACAACCAGTATAAGCAACTTTTCTAAGTAATTGAGGTTTAAACAAGATAGGACCTGCATCTAACCTGTGCAACCAAGTCTGGTAGTAGAGTTCCTCCAAAGGTTTGAAACCTGAAAGAATAATAGAATCATCAGTATTCTACAATAGAATACTTTTTAGTTTTCAACATTTCTAATAAAGTATCAACAGAGTAGATGAGGGAAGTCAATTGACACTTAGATTAATACACTAAACACATACTCTATATTCTCAATTTTTGGTGATTTACACTATCAAAAAGTGAGTGTGTTTGAGTATGTTTTGGTTTAAAAATGCTGCATTATACACAGACTGAGAGTACGAGTTATAATGTAAAGTGAATTTATTTATAGCAATAAACGTAAATTTAAAGTATAAACTGGATTAATTGAAGCTAAAAACAATAGAAATACCTTTGCCTTTCAATTGAACATCAGCAACACAAACTGATCGCTCACTGAAATTACTGTTACATGAACAAAATACAATAATTAACTTAATTGATCAACTGAAATTGGTAATTATAATAAGATTAAAAAAAAAGAAAGTGAAAGAGGGATATATTGAAACGATGTAGTGAGTAGAAGGCAAGCGAGGAGACCAAAGGAGAAAGCGTCCAAAACGACAAGTAGAAAGAGAATTGAAGAAGGAATCGACATGAAACGAAGGTTTGGTTGATCGAGATTGAAGACGAAGAGAGGTATTCGCATTGGGAAGTTGAAATTGAGAGGTAGTATTATTAGTTGAATTTGAATTTTAGAAAACAGAGAATTAGCAATATCTTTTTCGGCCCAAGATTTTCCGCAGAGAATTGTTGATCTGTTGTTCATTGTTGTGTTAATTACTAAATTATTTATAATTTCAGGCATTTATAATTTCATAGTCTTGACAAATTGTTCATTGTGGTGTTGAAATACTGAATTGAATTGAATTTTATTTGGTAATATTGGTAATTTGTAGTCTTGATTAGTTGGTTATTTACCTTATTGTTTGATACTTTGATAGTTTGATTTGTTTCAGATTTAATTGATATTTGATTGTATTATTTGTATTCAAATGAACTGAAATTAGGGTTAAAAAAAATGAACTGAAATTAAGTACTATTTAGTTTGTAATATTGATTTTTATGTCTTATTTGTTTGATTGAAATCAAGTTGATTGTATCAAATATTTTTTTTGTTAATATTTTTTGGATTCGAAATTTTTTTTGTACCTTTTACGGGTGATCAATAATTAAGAGTGACTCACAAACTCGGAAATCCTGGAACATTTTACTCTTAATTCCTGATATTTTGAATTTCAACCCTACTTATATATTTATATTTTTTTATTCTAATATCATAAAATAGACTGGACTTTGCGTGGGCCACTCGGATTAGAAGGGGTTAACTGTAATTTAATGTGAGAATAGAATAGAATAGAATCGAAAGAGTTTATTATATCAGAGAAGAAGGTCGAAGCATGGAGGAGGAGCTGCTGCAGAGGCATCTATCGGAATTAGGGCTGTCCGTTTCAGTTTCGCCGGAGAAAGGCCGTTGTCTTTTCACCACCAATCAATTTTCTCCAGGTCATTTTTGATTTTTTAATGTATAATACAACTGACTATCAACACATTTTGTTGTTATAATCATGTCATGTTTATATTTATCAATTCGGTAATCACTGTCTTAATTCAACTATTAATTGCTCAAACAGCTGCTACAATCGCCATACTAGCCACTAGACTCTGTAATTAGGACCAAATTTCTACTGCAACTGCATTACTTCACTCTATTCCTCTTGTTATTCATTCTATTGCTACCCATGATTAGTCATTCATCATTCATCTTTTGTTATTCGTTTACTGAAACACAAATTGCAGCTTTTATTTCAATTTTAGGCCCTTTTTGGTTGGGAGGAATTGAGAGGAAAACAAAATTATGAATTCCTTTGTTCGGTTCTAAAAATTATATGGGATTTGATAGGAAATGAAGGGAAATGGAAGGAAAATTTCCGAGGAATTTGACGGGATAGAAAGAAATTAAATTTATTAAGCTTAAATTAGTTTTCTCCTTCTACTAATATCATACCAAACTACATATTTCTCTCATTTCCCTTCCTTTATTAATGTCAAACCAAACATTGGATGATATAGTTCCTTTCTTTTACTAATATTGAACCAAACATGCTACTAAATTGGGCTTCTTCCTCATGCAAATCGTATTTTTTATCTGCTATGGTACATCTTACCAACCAAAAATGCTACTAGCTATAGCATTTTTTAAAATTTTTCCTTATCTGATTCTCATCAGCATGTGTCTTTTGTTTCTGTGCAGGCGAGATTATCATAAGCCAGCAACCTTATGTTTCTGTGCCAAAAGATTCATCGGGTGCCTCAAGATGTGAAGTCTGTTTTTGCTCTGCTAAACTCAAGAAATGCTCTGCTTGTCATTTTGTGTGGTATTGTGGGAGTACTTGTCAGGTACTTTTTCTGTTTCCTATTTCTGATTCAACTCTTAAAAAGGCTAGTTTTGGATAACTCCGAGAGGTAAACAAATTTAGGACAATTGAAGATACCATGTAAACTATCTATGTTTTCTATGCATTTCAGATTTCAGAATAATGTTTGTTGTTTACTCTCCCCCAACCCCACACTCCCCAACCAAAAAATAAAAATGTTCTAATCTATATGTGCTGGAACAAATTATTGATAGCATGGAATTAATGTAGTAGATAAGCAATGATGGAATTACTTATATCACCTACCACTAATAATCGGGTTGGAATGTTCATATGTTCATCTAGAAAGTGAGAAAGCATCAAATGGATTTATTCTATATATGATCAATTGATCATCATCTCTGCCTAATCCAATTATCATATTTACTTGATGTTCAATGCTGAAAAACTGAAAAGAATGTTTTTTGTTGCTCCCTTGCCAGAAATCAGATTGGATGTTCCATCGGGTTGAATGCCAGGCACTCTCAAAGCTTGAAAAGGAAAGGTTAAAGCACCTCACTCCCTCTATACGCTTGATGGTTAAGCTTTACTTGAGAAAAAAGCTGCAGGATGAAAAGGTGGAGTATCTTACATACCTCCATGTTATTATAAAATATAACCTGTAATGAAGTTCTTGATTTAATTCCTGCAAATGCATACTCATTAAGATTGTTCTTGTTCTGTGTACCTTGTTTTTTCTTCTTACCTCTATTGCTATCCTGGCAGTAATTGTCATGATTTGGAATTGTTTTCTTTTTGGCAGGTTATTCCAACTACTGTGACTGACAACTACAACTTGGTGGAGGCATTAGTATCTCGTATCCTCTTGCGTTCTCTCGAAGTGCGTGAAAAAACCTCTTTTTTAAGTAGGGAGAGGTGGGGGGGGGGGGCGGGGGTCTTGTGACTGGGAAAGGAAGTAAAGTAATTATTGACTGAGAAAAGGAGCTGGAATTCATGGTCACTTTAGTTTTAACAACCCAATTTTTCTTTGTTCTAATCTCTGTTGTTTTGCTTAACCATATTTCCTTTGAAGATATGACTGAGATTGATGACAAGCAGCTGGTTTTATATGCACAGATGGCCAACCTTGTTCATGTGATACTTCAGTGGCCTGGCCTGAAACTGAAAGAAGTTGCAGAGAACTTTTCCAAGGTTTGCTGGTGAAACTTGTAGTTGGCTTATAGTCATTGGAATGCATGCGTCCTGGATATTCTCTGATACTGATTTCTTAATTTTATAGTGCTTAGACTTTCAGCCACTTGCAGCCAATATATGCAAAAGTTATGGCTATTTAATGGCATCAGCTTGATACTTGTTCTACCTAAAGCACCTGTAACAATTAATCTTATGTAAATATGTTTCTATCCATGTATCACTCAAGCATATGCTAGGTTTTTCAGATTCCAATTCAGGTTAAATAGGTTATCATAATCAATACTTCAGAGATAATTCGATTTTTTATTACTACAAAATTCTTAAATCTGAGTTTGGACCTGTCCCTCATATACTCATTATTTTATGTTGTTGCAGCTTGCTTGCAATGTACATAGTATATGTGATTCAGAACTTAGACCTCTGGGTATAGGACTATATCCTGTTATATCTATAATCAATCACAGGTAATTTGGCTACTTTTTTTTGTTTGTTTGTGCAATTGTAACTGCAAGTGCTTATTGGTTATAGTATTTCAGTTGCTTGCCAAATGCAGTATTGATGTTTGAGGGAAAACAAGCTGTGGTTCGTGCAGTGCAACCTATACCTAAAGGTACTGAGGTACTAAATATCCTTTGACTAGTTCTCTTCCATTTCTTATGCATACTGCAATTACTTTAAACAGTGTGATAGTAGCAGTAGTATTGCACAGATCATGCTTATTTCCTTCTGTCCGCTCCTTGCGTTATACAATCTGAGCCCTATCCCCCAAAAACGGAAAAAGAGAAACAACGAGAGAGACATAATGAAGTCTGAGTGTTATTTTCTGGTGCTCTTGAAGGTACTAATAAGTTATATAGAAACTGCTGGAAGCACCATGACTCGACAAAAGGCTCTAAAAGAACAGTACTTATTCAGCTGCTCATGTCCTCGTTGCATTAAATTAGTAAGTGCCTTGAATTATGACGTTGTTCCTTAATCACCCCAAAGTTTATGGCTCAAGCTAATTACTCTTTGCTATTTGAAATTTCTGTTGTTTGACTGTGATACTGACCCATTGTATCATATTAAAGGGGCAATGCGAAGATATTCGAGAAAGTTCTATATTGGAAGGTTATGGATGTGAAAATAATGCATGCATGGGGTTTTTGCTCAGGGATTCAGGTATAAACATAGTACTTTTTTTAGAAAGTTCGTGAACAGTACTTGGATGCTTAACATCAGCTGTCAATTTCTGATATACAGAAAACAAGGCATTCATATGCCAACAATGTGGACATGCGAGGAAACTGGAAGATCTTAGAAAGATTGCAAGTGAAGTGAAAACCTTTTCTGAAAAGGCTGAGGAATCCCTGAAATCGGGAAGTATCCTTTCAGATGTTTGTTTTGGAAACTAGAATAGTTTTATTAACATCTTGTAGTATAGTGTTGACATTGTTTCTTTATAGTTTATACTCCCCCTTTCCATCTTCCCCTTTCTCAACAAATAATATTATTCCTCATTCTATTGTATCCAACTGGAGGTGGTTCTTTGACAGAATTCAGATAATGAAGAAGCTGGTTCTATGTATAAGGCAGTTGAAAAGCTACAGATAAGATTATGCCATCCACTATCTCTTAATCTAATGCGCACACGAGATCATCTCTTAAAGGTTCATCATGGGCTTGTGTATTTTCATTCCTTGCAGTCGATCTAAAGTCCAGCATAATTCATGGGGAATCTATTTATAGCAAAAATCTGAAATATATGATTTTTTTTTTTTTTAACTAATTCCTCAGACATGTAAAAGTTTTGCCTTTGTTTTAGAATGCATGAAGTTATAATTGTGTAATTGTTACTTTAATAAGATTAAAGTCAAAGAGTACCAAAACAAACACATACTGGAGACATGGGATCTCCAGAAGACTCACAAAGCCCTAATAGAAATCAGAAAACTTGAGCTAACTATGACACTGATTTTTTGATGATTTTAATGTGATGTATTTCTCCATGTTAGGTGTTCATGGAGCTGAAAAACTGGAAGGATGCTCTGGATTATTGCAGAATGACTATTCCTGTGTATGAAAGTAAACCTCAATATCCCTAATACCTATATGCTTCACCTTCCAACCCCCCTCTCTCCCCCAAATGGTTGGACTGGTTATCTCAAGCTTTTCTGGAATTGTCTTGCAGAGGCTTACCCTGGATGTCATCCTATGCTTGGGTTGCAATATTATACATGTGGAAAGCTTGAATGGTAAGAACATGGTCTATTGAAAAGTTAAACAATATGTGTTGTTCCTCACTGTGATCAAGAGGTTCTGCTCTTCCAAGATGAATTGTTTTTTGTATTTTGATCCCTTATTGAGAAAAGCAATTTGTGTTTGTTTGTTCCACATCTTTGAAGTTGAGCAATTTGTGTTTCTTTGCATGCAGGTTACTTGGTGAAACTGCGAATTGTGTTAGATCATTAACCAAGGCAGTGGATATTTTGCGACTGACCCATGGGACAAATACACCCTTTATAAAGGAGCTGCTTTTTAAGCTGGAGGAAGCCCGTGCTGAAGCCTCTTTCAAACTAAAACCTCTTGATGAAGACTGAATATGTCTCCACTGCAAAGATTAGTACAACGCTTGCCTTCAGAGGAGATTGGATTCTGCTATTCAGTGCTCCATAGTAGCACAAGCTTTTGTTCTTGCGATTCTGTAATTCTGTATAGGCAGTTGGCATTGCTTTGCTCCACTTGTAACCTCACTAATGGCCAAATGTACAATTTGAAATTTTGATTATGGTAATGGGTACTTGAAATGTCATTGATTTATTTGTACTCGTAGTTCGAATTAGAGAAGACTTAATGATTTGTAAATGGAGCTAGTTTATCGGTTTGTCAAGAAAAATGTAAACTAATTTTTAACTTGAAAGACATCAAAGACTGATGGAGATGATAGCGTACAATGATTGATCATTGAATTTTCAGTTATCAGAGTGCTTATCTCGTCACTACTATCATCTGTTCATGTTTGAAGTTTGCAGTTTACAATTAAATTTTATCCTTTCAATTAAAGTATAATTAACAATCAATTTTTTTGATCGGAATATGATCAGAATCTACTGGAGTGCTTAAATGATAAGTACTTTGTAAATGAAGTGAAAATTTGCCAGAACTTAAGGTTCTGTAAAAGTCAGGAATTGGTGTGCACTTTACACAAATATACTTGTAAAAAGTTGTAATGCAAAATTATGCAATGCCGTAATCTGCAAAAAAAAAAAAAAAAAAAAAAAAAAAAAAAATTGAACTTGGATTGAACAAGACCCAAACCAAACCAAAAAAGAAAATATTTTCAGTGCAATAATTCATTTAAATTTCTTGAGTAAATAGGAGCTACATTCATTTCATGGAGATTACAGGATTGTACAACAACCATAATTTAAGATTCAATCAGTCTGATGGAAGGCGCCATAACAAAAAATATTAAAATCAGAACTTATTCACAAAACATATTATGTATAGAAGAGAACGTGATTCAAAATGCTTAGCAGAGATGTTGCTACTGTACATTCCTCTTCTACATATAGACTAGCTCATCTTTGTGAGGTGTTCCTGAAGTCGCTGACAGATGCTTGAAATTTGCGATAGTATCCTAAATTGATTATCTCGAGATATGGTAGCTGGATCTTCTAGTAGCTGTTGGAACTCTAAACACAGACTTGGGACATTCTCATGAGTAAATTTACAATTTTGCTCTAGTGCAGGGGGCAACTGCTGCTGTATAGGAGGAACAAGAAATGGGTGCTCAGGAATTCTCCACCTTTCGTTACGGTCCCATGCAAGACACTTCTTCATAAGATCCAGAAGCCATATGTGATTTCATGACTGGGATCAGAGATTACTTTGAACTTGGCCCAGAATGTCTTGTATTCTGAAAAGGGTGTCCTTCCATAAACCATTTGATAAAGAATGCAACCAAGAGACCATATGTCACTTTATAGTATTCCCATTTGCATCACTCTCATGTAACTCAATGTACCCACCTGCATGAGCAATACATGATATCTGAGCACTTACATGAACTCCAGTTTTAGAGTTTACAGTATAACCATGAAAAATACTGGGTGCAACTACTTCTTAAAAAGTAACATGATTCATACCTGAGTAGTAATGAGAATGTATTCGTAAATCTTTAAGGAAAAGTAATATGTCAATGCCCATGGTAATGCTAGCTTACCCCAAAGTATATCTTTTTCTTCATATTAAATTTCCTTTATCACCCAATACTAAGTTTAGTTGCATTGTCACATACATTGGGATGAAGCTTTCTATTTTACACTTAAATACACTTTTTTACTACCTACCAAACAGGCCGATAGGGTATTATTAAGCCTGACTAAGCAGAAATCTGTAACTCATTCTTTATTAAAAAGCAAATCTTGTCAAAGCTTAATATACCAAAAACAGGATCACAAACCTGCCAGTAGAAACGGAGCCAGTTTTGATCCATAGTTGAGTTGGTGCCTTCAATTTCCCTCCACTTTTGAGACAACATGTGGGCCAAATCAATTTCACCATACTCAAGAACCATGTAAATATATCCATGATCTTTAACTCTGCTGTCCTTGTTAGAAATGGAGCCGTTCATGACTTCATGCAGTAAAGCTTTATCCGTAACCTAGAACAAGACAGTGCTAACAAAGCTTAATCAATCAATGTATGTCCCAAGGGAAACATAGGAAATAATAATGATTCTTTCTAAATTCCCTTTCTTTAAACAAAATGTCAATAGCTGATTTATTGCTTCATCTTGCATAATAACTAATTTCAGCTTAAGGTAAACATTGTTTGAGAAAAAAAAAAAATGCTTAAGGTAAACATGATGAGTAAGCTTCAGTGTGGTATGATGAAATGAGGATAAAAGAAAGACCGTCCAACCTACTTAAGCATGCAACTAGCACTAATAGATCACTGATTGATACTCCGTATTATATTAATGACTGAAATAAGACACTAAATTTTACAGGAACCACGTCTGTTATATTCTCAAAAGAAACCATTAATTCTGCAAAGAAAAACATTATAAATTGGAATTTAAAGAGTGCCTACCTCAAAATCAATAAGTTGGATAATAATATCCTTCCCCTTTAACTTCTTTAAATACAGGATCTCTTGACAAAATCCATATGCAGTAGCATAATCACGACCTTTAAGCTTGATTTTTTTCAAACCTTGCCGGATTCCCAACTTCACTGACCCCTCCAAAGCAGTTGAGAACTTAGACATTGTTTTGGGTTCTCCAACAAAGGCATAGACTCTTTTTATGGAAGAAATTGCTTGCTCTGAAATGCTTGCAGCCTTATTGTACTCAAGAGTTAGCTTCCTAGCTAACCCCATCAATATCCTTCCGTACATCAAGCCCGGTATAATTAGGAAAACTATGAAGGGGAAGCCAACTATTGCTAACTTCCATAGCAATAAGAATGATGCCACATAGCTTCCGACAAATAAGGATGTGTTCATCACAAAATTTGGTACCTAATACATCAGCAGAGGCAGCATTTGAAAGTTAAACTCATGTTTATTTTAGTCAAAGATCACAATTTTACAGCATACTGTCTCCAATTTCAATCAATGACGGCTATTATCATTCCTACAATATATGACCGCCTACCAAATGCGCCATAAGAGTGAGCCTAATGAGAATCATACATTCATACACTAACTCTTGCCTGAATTTCTTGCAGGAGCCAAGAGGATAAATGAAATTTGAAAAGAATTGAAATAACGAGAAGGCATACCTTTTCGCTTATTACATTTTGAATGATAAGACTGTCATTTGAAACACTAGTGATCACTTCAGAAATACTACCAACATGCAAATCAAAGTAGCTCACATCTTGCCTCAATACTGCTTTCAAGTATCTATATCGTAGTCTTGAGGCTTGCCTTTCAGCTGCCCTTGTCCAACAATATCCTTCTGCCAAACGCAAAGCCAAACAAATAAAGAAATTACAAAAATTTACTAGGAAATGCAGAGGATAAATCTCAACTCCCTTCTTTAGTACTGTATTATGTATGTGCTAACACGTTCGATTAATAAAATGCCAATTACAGTCATACGTTAGAACCAAACCTGTATCAATTTGGCTTTTAAAATTAATTTATAATTTTCTAAGGTAACATGCTATGAATTAACTTCATGATTATTTTACATATACAATGTTATCTTTCGATTGAGCGCACACAACATGCACTCAAGTCCATAGTCTAGCTATTGGTGTTAGTTAATTACGAAGAACTATATTTATTTTATTGATTGGTGAACTTCATTCCTTTATAAATTGCTCTTCGGCTAGCTAGTTTATATAACCTGGGTACAGAAATTTTAATGAGTGAACTAAAGAAGTAAACAAACAGAGAGAATTAAAAATGTAAGATAGTGTAGACGCACCAAGGAAACAAAGAACCCATGCTCCTGCTCCCACCATGCATAAAACATTTACATTCTGTACATAAATTTTTTAAACATATGATAATTGAAAATAGTTACTCCACTTCATTTTCTCAACAATTTGTTACACTAAAAAAGAACAGTTAATTTGTTTTGAGATTAAATTACTACTAAGGGATTGGAAAAAGGTTGCAAATTCAAGGTGTATGACACATTCTTCTCTACATTCTCGCTCTATACTCTACATTCAATGTGGCAAATTACTCTACTCAAGTATGAGTATGAGTGTAGAGTATAGTAACAAGTTCAAGGCAGAGTGATTTTTAGAGTAAGAATTTGTTGAGTGATTTTGTTACTATATGAATTCAAGGTAGAGTGATTTCGTAGAGTAACAAATTAATCTATGAATTTGTAGAGTGATTTTGTTACTCTATAATCTGTAGAGAATGTATAGCACATTTTCCTCTATACTCTACACTTCTTTTATTACCAGATTCTTTGATAAGGCAAATCGCTTTCCATCTATAGAGAATGTATGACACATTTTTCTATATACTCTACACTTCTCTATTTTTTCCAATAGCGCATTTTCTGTGTGACTCACAGTGTGACCGGTTGTAAAAGACGAAGTAACCAGTATAAAAACTAATAACGTAACCCCTTATATATTTATTGAGTAGCTTTAAAACACTGACAAAGTAACCCCTACAACACTGATCAAATAACCCCTACAACATTGATCGAGTAACCCCTATATTGATAACCAAGTAACTCCTATAACACTGACCGAGTAACCCCATGGTGTCAGGGGCCCTAAAACACTAACAAAGTATTAAAGTTAGTGTTTTTCCATAAGTTTTCCCATACAAACAAACAAATGAATTCTTTTTGATAGAGTATATAAATTGATCGTGAGTTTCACCCATCAACTTAACTTTTTAGTTATTAAGAATTGCTTTCTTTAGAAAATGATATAAAAATGTCTCCATTAGAATAAACAGAGCCTAAGGCATAATTAGCTATAGTTCAAAGGTCAAGTACCAACATAATTATCCATAGAAACATTATGTGCTCAACTTACAGCGAGAGATTAAGTTAAAAAAAAAAAATTTAAAAAAAACACAATGAAAATTTCAGTACATCTTTTCAAAATTAACTTAGTTAATAATGAAAAAAAAGATTGCATAAATAAGTGGAAATGAATCTTGAAAATAGCAATTAACAAACTTTGCTAATAATTTTGGTAAATGCTTGAGGAGAAATGAAACTGGAAAAAGTGCCAATATGGTTCACTAACTTATTAGTGATGACAAAAGTAATCGGCATTGAGAAGCCATCACCAACGGCTCCGATGAAACCAAAGGTCATCAACACTACATCCACACCGTCCGCATGCATGAAGATGCTCCAAGTTGACCCTCTTTTCTTCTTTTCTTCCATTATTTCCATAATCATGGCAGAAATAAAGAAGAAGAACAGAAGTGTATATAAAATGATGTTTTTTGGACTTTATGTTAAACATTTTAAAATAAAATTCTACATTAAATATGACTTCCTCTCTTAGTTTATTACTTTGTACTTATAATACAATCTCTTTATAGTTTTATTAATGGTTCTGTTTGTAATTGGTATATTTTTGAGGTGTTTAATAATCTCTATATTTTTATTAATAATTGTTTCGGGTGAAAACAATGGGTCTTTCGTTTGGATCCTATGGGCTAAAGATTGGACTCGGCACAAGTGATGACTGGGACGAGGATTTCCTGCACAGCAAACACACGTAAAGTGACCTAGGGGTTGTGCCGAGTAAGGCCCCTCTGATGCCGAAGTCAATACAGTGTTTTCTAGAGAGAGAAAGATGTGCAAGAGAATTAATTGCTTGATGCTTAATGTGAATAAATTAAGAGATAGGGAAGTGAAAGCTTTTATACCTTACTCAAATAGATTAAATGGCCTTGAAGCCAAGTAGGCTTAACACGTTGACTGGGCTTGCTTTTAACTGACTTGGCATGCTTGGGAGAGTTAGACCTCCTTTGGGCTTTTTATTGAATCATTTGTGGACTGGCCCCATTGGAGTGAATCGGACCCAAATAACTTGCCCCAGCCCCTAGACCCGGTTTGGAAGTTTGATGAATTGGGTTTTGACTTGCAAAATGGAGGGAAGCAAATGATTTAATTACCGTTTGAATTTATTTTGGGGTTATTGAAATAATAACGACTGTTGGAGTTAATGGGGAATCTGATGAGTTTAGTGGAAGATTAACGTGAGAAGAAGACGGAAAGGTGGAGCACTGAAGTGGAGTTAGTGGGGGCTTTAGTGGCGCGAACTCCCAAAATTCCCAATTTGGCAGGCATTTACCCCACTCATCCTACTCTCTCTCCTTACTTCACTTTGCTAATTTCCAATCGTTTCTCGCTAATCACCGCCTTTAAACTCTTTTCCCTTTTTTCTCTCATACTCAGCAATCCGATGCTAAAAATCGAAATTCGTTGCTCCGAGTTTAGCTTATAAGTCGGCAAATTCCGCGTCTAACCAAGGTAATTTTCTTCGAAATCCGTTCGTTTTTCCTTGCTTTTTCAAATACCCCCCTTTTATGTTCTTTCGCGCAATCACCGTTTACGATGGCCAGCGGCCGTGGAAAGAGAAAGGTAGAGGCTGAGCCGAATGTAGAGGAGGAGGAGGAGGTTCCGCAGTTGATTATGCGGCGGAACCGGCCTTTGGCGATGATGTCACCTCTCAGCGACCTGAACCCTAGGGTTAGGACTAGTTTCGCCACCGCTCCCAGCGGCGCTGCCATTAGTGTCGTCCCAATTAACGTCATGCCACCCAGGCCCTCAGGTTCGGCTAGCACCTCTGGTCGAAGCAGACCTTCGGCATCTAGGTCGTTGGCTCCTGAAGAAAGAGAATGGCTGGACAAGGCTGCGAATTCAAGCATTATGAGTTTCCGCCCATATGGTTGGTGGGTTGGGAATGATGCCAAATACAATTTTGCTTGGCAAATTGAGGTTTGCTACGGAATTATGGAGGAGGATGGGTATTGGAGCTGAATGCCCACTTCGGATGAGCGAATTCATCGCCCTCCGCCTGGTTATATCGGAGTTTATGTCCGTCAGCTGCAGTACGAGCTTCGGTTCCCAATTCACTCTTTTGTAAACCAGGTGCTGAATGGTTACAACATATCCCTGTCTCAGCTGACGCCGGTGAGCATCCGAAGGCTAAAGTCATACCTTTGGGTATGCCTGTTTTTCGGATTTACGCCCAGCTTCTATTGCTTCCGTTGTATCCAACAAGTTGGTGCCGAATGTCTAGGCGAACAAGCATAATGGCCCTGGCTGGTGGCAAATTAAGGATGAGAAGGGCTATCTTTCAGTCTGGCTGAATGATACTTCGGACAAAGATTGGCGGGGGCAATGGATCAGGGTAAGAGCACCCCAGGATCAAGAACACCCAAATTACTTCACTGTGCCGAGGTATTTGAGGAAGCCTGACGTTAACAAGGCTAGCATCAGTCCTGATGAGTTCACGCCCTTGGACCTGAAGCAAATGGGATACTTCGGTCGGCCTAAAGTGCGCGAGGCCACGGGCCCAATGGTGACTGTTCCTACCACCTGGCTGCCCTACTGCCACTACAACTTCAGTGAGAAGATGTTGGTTGTCGTCGACCTCAGCCGAAAGTACCAAGGCGGTAAGGAGCTCGGCTGGGGCCGAGGACTTTATTTGTTTTTTCTTTTTTATCTTTGTCTTTTGTTGTCTACTTTCCTTTGCAAGACTAACTGATGTTTCGTCTTTTCATTGCTGTTTGAAGAGAAATCGGGCATCAAGTACGAGGTGCTCGGGATCACTCAGGAGAGGGATCCGATCATAAATACGCCGCCCATCACTGATTAGAAGGACCGACTTAGCTTGCATGAAAAAAGGCTCCAAATTGTCAGTGCGGTTGAGTATCATCAGCAGAAAGTCTGCTAGGAAAAACACGACCCGTTCTTCCTTCTGAACGCCGAGGAAGAAGTTGCTGCTGCTCGTGCTTCTGCTGCTGTAAGAAATCCTACACTGATGGGACTTCTAGTGATGCTGGGCCTTCTGCTCTTATTGTCGAGCGAGCTAAAACAGCTGCTCCAGGAGTTAAAGAGGGTGAAGACGAAGATGAGCGTCTTCCTAGGACTTTGGTAAGCTTTTGAACTTGACTTGTTTTTTTTTTTGGTACTTATACGACTCTTTGCCCCCCTTGTTCCTTTTGCAGTTTGACGAAGAAGAAAGGGACGAGAGGAAACCTGCTGAAGCTGTCTTGGACCTATCTTCAGACGAGGAGATGACTGGACCGAAGAGGAGAACCATTATGACCGGGGCAGTTTTAGGCGGCCTCTATCCCTGCAAAGAAACCTCGGATAGAGGAGGAGAAGTAGGAGGAGCACATCGCTCCTCCTGGGCCAACTGAAGAGAACGCCGAGGAGCAAATCTCTCTTCCTGAGTCATTGGCCGAAACTCAGGAAGTTTAGTCTAAGGATAGGACCCCTCTTGCATCTCCTCAGCATCAGAAGGGCCCCTTTTCTAGGGAGATTCAGCATGAGGCTGATGCCTTGGAGGACTTGCTTGACCACCCCGAAGAGGAGGTGAAGATTCTGGATGGCAAGCCCGAAGGCTTTGAGGCTGAGACCTCAAAAGTTGTTGAGACTTTGAAGGGAGCCGACATGCCTTCAACTTCTCTGGATCAGTCTTTCAAGACTTTCCAGTCTGCTGAAATGGGCTCCACTTCGACCCCTCTACTTCATGTCCCTGACAGCACCAGGGACATCCTTTGGTCCCATCGAAGTTCGGTTGTTGCTTTCTTCGGCGACTTTGCAGGCAAGTCTGGACTAGAGAGAACGCGGACCTGGTCTCTTCGGGTTACAGCTCGAATAGCCAAGCCTCCTATGAGGATTCCAGATCCCTTTGATGAAACTCAGAAGCTGCTAATGCAGGTAAGGCGTTTGGCACCAAAGCATTTTTACTTAAGCTTTTCTTTCTCTCTTTCTTCTTCTTCTTTTTTTTTTTGAACTGTTTTGCTTCGGCTGACTGGTTTTTAACCTTTGCAGCCTGTTCAAAACCACACTTTGGTTGTGGAGATGAATGAGGAGCTGAGGTTCAAACAAGAGGATGCTGAAGTTTGAGCTAACCTTGTTGAACTCAAGGCCAAGGCTAATGAGGAGGAGGCTACTGTAACCAAGGTCGGAGACCTTGGTCAAAAACTTAGAGAAGTACATATTCCCTGTTATGGATCAGGGGTACGAGCTGTTGAGAAAATAAGAGGTTGAAGACATTCCTGGCTTGGAGTCTTGAATCCAAGTGATCAAGCAGTAGTAGAGTGAGGTTCAGCGGATGATGGCTAAGGAATTTCGGCAGAGGTCTCTCCTAACCAAGAAGGAGTCGTTGAGAAGACAAACTGAATTACAGAATGATCAGATCCAGCGGCTCCAAAATGAGCTGAATGTGTAGCGGGAAGAGTCCTCCAAGACTCAGGCTAAGCTCGGAGAAGCCCAAGAGCTGCTGAAGGTGCGAGTCTACACCGAGTTTGAATATAATGAGGGCTACGAGAACGGGTTTAACATAGCTCGGGGGCTAGCCTTCCATGCTGACCCTAACATTGATTGGGATCAAGTGGAGGTTTGGCCTCGGATGACCAGGATGTTCATCTGGAAAACGCAAGCCAAGCTGAAATTGACTTCTTGACTCGTCAAGCTGAAGCTGAGGCTCGAGAGAAAGAAGCGGCTGCAAGGAAGGATAAAGAAGCATCTCAGAAGAAGGAGTCTAAGAAAGCCCTTGCCCAACCTGCCTTATCCTCAGCTGCTGCAACCTCGAGTGGCCTAAGTGCTGCTCCTCAGCCTGGTGCGGCGAATGCTAAAGCATAAGAACTCGGGCAGTCGTCTACAGAGTCTTGCGGATCAACTTGCTCTTAATTTTAGAATATGTCGCATGTGTTTTGCCTTTTGATCTTTTACTTCAGCTTGCCTTGATGTACAAACTCTTAACTTATTTTTGGCTTTCAATATTACTATTATCTTTGCCTTTGAAGTTATTTCTTAAGCTGATTTTATCACTATTATCTCTTACATATTTTTAAGTCTTAAAAAAAAAGGGGGGTATAATTGGGAAAAAAAAAAAACTTGTACGGTGATCATCCTCAACCTTTGCTATTCCCCTCATCAAGTGATGGTTAACCATTCAATCATCCATATGAATGAATGACTTTTTACATTCATCAGTTACAATGCACCAATAAATCAGCAAGCATTAACTCTAAACTCTTCACTAACCCCCTCTAAGCTAATATATATATACCCCCTATTTTATCATCAACATTCAAACCTTCAATCTCACTAAATTCTTGGTTCCGATCTTGTATTCTTGGTAAGAATCTTTCAGTCCTTCCTACTTTCAGCCTAAAATTAGAGTAAAAAAAAAAAATTAATTGAG
The DNA here is from genome assembly GCF_001683475.1 of Chenopodium quinoa. Classification (NCBI taxonomy): domain Eukaryota; kingdom Viridiplantae; phylum Streptophyta; class Magnoliopsida; order Caryophyllales; family Amaranthaceae; genus Chenopodium; species Chenopodium quinoa. Next base: position 253,848 of record NW_018744835.1, read on the forward strand.
GAAAAGATCGCCATTGAAGCCGTAATTCTGCGAGATCGCCATATCCATTGTTGAAGCTATTGTTATTGTTTCTCCTAGTTCTTTCTCCTTGCTCAAAACCCCCATACTCCTCTTCTTCCTCAATTAAGTCTGTAACTCAAAGATTTCGTGGGATTTCAGCTATATATTTTTAGTTTTGTGGAAAAAATTAATCAAGGGGATTGCTTGCTATACCCTTTTTCTTTCGTGAAAATGAACCAGAGGATGGAAGTTTGGTTTTATTAGCAATCTAATATTTGTTTTCTTTTATACATGTACTAGATGGAAGCCCGTGCAATCAGGGGTAGGACTTCGGTCTAGCGGTTTGGTTTGACCTCGGTTTGAGTCGGTTTCGGTTTGAAGCAGTTCGGATTGAAACGGTTTTTTTAGCTGACGGGTCGGTTTGGTTCGGTTTGGTTTAGTCACGGCTCGGTTTGGTTTCGGTTTATTTCTTTACGGTTTAAATTCGATTTGGATCATAAGCGGGTCGGTTTATAAACGATTCGGATCATGCCGTTTCGGTTTGATATGGGTCGGTTTAGGGGGCGGGTTTACCCGGGTCAATGTCAGTTCGGTTTACAAACGGTTTGGATCAAGCCGGTTTGGTTTGAAATGGGTCGGTTTAGGGGCGGGTTTACTCGGGTCAATATCGGTTCGGTTTATAAACGGTGCGAATCATGTCGGTTCAGTTTGAAATGGGCCGGTTTAGTGGAGGGTTTACACAGTTCAATTGGTTCGGTTTATGAACGGTTTGGATCATGCCGGTTCGGTTTATAAGCGGTTTGGGTCATGAATTCATGATTGTTTTAAAGATCGCGTCATGACTATGATTTAATGAGTTGATACTTAGAATACGATAAATCGATAATTAAGAAAGTACAAGTATTCAATTAGATCGATCAACAAGTGTTTTAAACTTTTAAGTTTTAATAATCAGATATGTTTATCGATTATACGTGTATACCAATGATTCAATGAGGCAATGATAGTATGATAATGATACCAACCGTACATTCGTACGATATGATATACATAATAATTAATACATAATTACATATACATTAACAATATCGTATTGAATCAATTTCCATTTCCAAACATTGCATTTCTTATAAATTATAAGTTACACGAGATTAAATGGATTCGTTATTTAGTTTGTTACTTTATTTAGATTACTAACTCAAACAACTTGATAAGTTAAATGGACGAAATCACGAAATCACTAAAGTGATGATGAAATCATTATGCAATACTAATGTACCAATAGTCAAATATACAACGGTTAGATTGAATGCCCATGAAAAACAATGCTTAGATTTCATTACTTTATTAGTTTTTAGTATTATTACTTATTAAGTTATTAGTTTATTACATATAAAGTCACAGACTCACAGATATATATAATATACATATAGAGATGTCAGATATTGATGTACATTAAGTCATTAACTATGTCGTATTGAATTAATTTCAATTTTGAAACATTTGCGTTTCTTACAGTTTATAACTTATAAGTAATAAACTAATAATAATAATAATAATAATAATAGTAATAATAATAATTATAATAATAATAGTAGTAGTAAACTAGTAATAATAATAATATTAACAAATAATTATACTAACAATAATAATAATAATCCCTCAAAATTATAATAATAATAAATAATTAAAAAAGAAAGAAACGGTCAAAAAGACCTCAAAAAGCAAAAAAAAAAAAAAAAAAAAAAATCTAGACCGTTAGATCTAGATGAACATTCTGGAATCTGGATCCTTTATTGCTACAAAAAAAAAATGAATGGTGAGATGTTGAGATTGAATATGGACGGTTAGATCAACTGAACAAGTAAAACCTAAACCTAGAAAAAAAAAACCCATTATGAGCTATCACTCTATCAGCCGTTTTACTTGCACAATTAGTCAATTACAGTTACTCACTCTAGAATTCTCAATCTCTCATATTTTCTCTCTCTAACTTCTCAGTTTCTCACTCTTTCGTTCTTAAATTCTCAAGAATCTCAACTTCTCAACTTTTGGAAACTCTAATTAGGGTTTTTGTTTTCGTTTCATTTGTGTTTTGGATCTAAAGTTCTGATTTCTAGCTTTGGATTAATACCATTTTTTAATCCCAACTTACACCAATTTATTTTTATTAATCCCAACTTTCGATTATTCCGCAATAATCCCAACTTTAGGGTGCATTTTCATTCTTCGGTCCGGATTATCGGTTACTTGAAGATAGGGTTAAAAAAAATTTAAGACCATTTATTTGACACGTGTTGCATGCTAATTGGTTTATCAAAATAGAAATAAATTAATTAAAATAAAATAAAATAAAATAAAAAGAAAAAAACCCAAAGACCCATTTTCTCTCTCCTCCCCTTTGTTGTTCATCCATGGCAACCACCACCAATCAACCTACCTCCCCTCACCATCACCCCACCGCAGCACCCCTCCCTTTCTTGACCGCCCCTCCGTTCCCCCCCCCCCCTTTCCCCTCCTTTTCCTGACCGCCCCTCCCCTCTTCCCCTTACCTTTCCGACTACCCCCTTCACCATTTTTAGACCAACCCTCCCCTTCTCTTCTCCCATACCCACCTAAAACCAGCAACCCTGAAACTCTAACCTCCCTTAAAACCCCAAAACCACCACCCCTGAATCCGACCATCATTTGCGACCCACACAACAAAGCCACCCCCTCAACCAACCACCACCAATAACCCACAATCGGCCACCCAGCCTCCCCCTCAACCTACCACCAGCAATGACGACTCACAATCGGCCACCCCTCAACTTACCATCGTTTGCGTTTTCCGGCAATTGGAGGAGAAAGAAAGTGAGGGGGCTATATTTTTGGTGATTTTGGGGGTTGGAGAAGTGATCTCGAAGGACAGGGTTGTTGTTACATGTGGTATCGGGGGTTATGGGTGGCGGTTTCGAGGTCGTGGGCTTTGGTTATGGTGGTTTCGGGTTTTATGGGTGGCGGTTTCAAGGCAAGGGTTTTGGCTATGGCTAGTTTAGGGGATGGGGGAAGGCAGAGGTGGGCCGGTTTCGCGGGGGTAGGGTGAACCTGGGGAGGTTTTGGGGGCTGGGGCTACGGAGATGGTGGTTTTGGGTGAGTGGCCACCTCCAGCGGTTGTGGGCTGGTGGGGGCTTGGTTGGGTTTTTTTTTTTTCTATTTTTTGAATTGAATTTTATTTATTGTTTTTAATATATTTTTTTTTGAACCAATTACAACTTGACACGTGTCAAGTAACCTAGAATAAGAGGTTATTGACTTTTGTTGACCGATTTGGGTATGAAGAAAGATAACCCACCTTAAAGTTGGGATTATTGAGGAATAATCGAAAGTTGGGATTAATAAAAATAAATTGGTGAAAGTTGGGATTAAAAAATGGTATTAATCCTCTAGCTTTTCCATTCTCGTTTTTTTTTCAAATCTTCCTCTCCTTCAAGCCGTCAAACCTCAAGGAAATTTTTGTTAATTTTTTTTGTTTTCGTTTTGATTTTTTTCGTTTTTGTTTCGGTTTGTTTATTTAGGGTTTTTGTTTTCGTTTCATTTTTGTTTTGGATCTAAAGTTCTGGTTTCTGACTTTTCCATTCTCGTTTTTTTTTTCAAATCTTCCTCTCCTTCAAGCCATCAAACCTCAAGGTAATTTTTTGTTAACTTTTGTTGTTTTCGTTTTGATTTTTTTCGTTTTCGTTTCGGTTTGTTTATTTAGGGTTTTTGTTTTCGTTTCATTTTTGTTTTGGATCTAAAGTTCTGATTTCTGACTTTTCCATTCTCGTTTTTTTTTTCAAATCTTCCTCTCTTTCAAGCCGTCAAACGTCAAGGTAATTTTTTGTTAATTTTTGTTGTTTTCGTTTTGATTTTTTTCCTTTTCGTTTCGGTTTTTTATTTAGGGTTTTTGTTTTCGTTTCATTTTTGTTTTGGATCTAAAGTTCTGATTTCTGACTTTTCCATTCTCGTTTTTTTTTTCAAATCTTCCTCTCCTTCAAGCCGTCAAACCTCAAAGTAATTTTTTGTTAATTTTTGTTGTTTTCGTTTTGATTTATTTCGTTTTCGTTTCGGTTTTTTTCGATTTCAAGTTTATTCAGATTATTTGATTATTGTTGTTGTTCTTGCTTCAATATAGTCGAAATATGTCTAAATTTGAATTGTTAATTTCTGTTGTTGATTCTATTTTTTTACGGAAAAATGGTAGATATCTGTTGTTTTGTTGTTTATTATGCTCGATTTAAAAGTAATGATGATTGGTTGTTCAGATTATTTGATTATTGTTGTTGTTTTTGCTTCAATATAGTCGAAATATGCCTAAAATTTGTATTGTTAAGTTCTGTTATTCAAAACAATTTCTAAATTTCTCAAATATAGGTGTAGAAGGGGGTGAAAATAATTTTTCTTAATTTAAATAAGTTTAATCATCTTATTAAAAGGGGAAAATTCAAAACATTCATTTCAATTGGTATAAGAAAGGAATGTCACATTATTTCTCCTTTGCCCCATTTTAAAATTTAAATCATTAGCAACTAAATTTGGGTATATATGCATATGCATGGTATATTTTATGAGGACAAACATAGTCAGATTACTTACAAAGTTCAAATGAGATTTAATCCCTAAAATCAAATATCAAATGTCAATTACTTACTAGTTTAATACTTCTTTGTCATAATAAACTTATTATTTAGAAAAACCTCTACAAGAATATATTGTTAATTATTGTACTTCGTATTAAATAGGAGTTATATATAAAGGATTGAGTGTACCCTGTCAAGAAGAGTAGTACCAACAATTATTTATAAAAAATATAAATAAAAAGAAGAGATTACTCGTGAGTCGTGACTTGGAAATCACATATTTGAATTAGTAAAGGCTCTCTAAGGGATGAATTCTCTTACCCTTCCTTCGTCCTTAAGGTATATACAAAGTAAGATTTAACTAGCTCACCTCAAATAATAAAAATCTATATCAGAATTTTTTTATTACCACCTTCAAAAAAAAATCTAAAAAATATAAAGTGTGTATGATTAGAGAACAAAATGCTTTAGAAAGGTTGGAGATAGCACGAGTGCTTTAATTTGTTCTCACATAAATGGAAGAGTGTTGCCAATTTGTACTCGATCTCTGTTTTTATTATCTACTTATACAAGCAAGCTACTTATAAATGTTTTTTTTTTTTTTTTTGTTTTAGTCATGTCTCACGATTATGATGAATTTAACTATGAGAGGCAATCAAATTTTGATACTGTAAGCTCTCGAGCTGGTTCTGGCCCGGTTGATGATGCTCATAATACCAGCATTATCACTACTCCTGTTAATAAACGTCAAAGAACCTCAGGTATATGGAAGCATTACACATTTTTTTTAAAGACGGTAGGTAATGAAAAGGTAGAATATGCTCGTTGTAATTTGTGTGGCAAAGAATATAAAGCACCTGGTAAAGCAGGTACTTCAACTTGTAGAGCTCATATTAATGCATGTTTGGAAAAGCATGGTCTCCAGCACGGTGAAGAATCACCATTTGATCAAAAAACTTATTTACAAAAGTTTGCTAAAGCTATAATCTGCCATGCATATCCTTTAAATATTGTAGAGCATGAATATCTTAGGGAACTTCATGCATATTTGAATCCTAAGGTGCAGCATGTTTGTAGAAAAACTATGTTAAAGTATTGTATTGCTGAGCATGATAAATATAAATCCTTGTTTCAGGAGTCTTTGGCTAATGTTTCTAGTAGAGTTAGCTTTACATGTGACTTGTGGACTACATGTACTAATCGAGGCTATCTCACTTTTGACTGCTCATTATGTTGATAACAGTTGGGCTCTTAGGTCTAAAATTTTAAATTTTAGATATTGTGGCCCTCCCCATACTGGTGTTGAGGTTGGAAAGTTTGTGTTTAAACTGATTAAAGAGTAGAATCTTCAAAGTAAGGCTTTTTCAATAACTGTTGATAATGCTCGTTCTATGAATGTTATGGTTGAATATTTGAAAAAAGAATTAATGCAATGCTCTCCTCTTCCTTGTAATGGTAAATTCTTTCATGTTCGATGTTCAGCTCATGTTTTAAATCTTATTGTTCAAAGAGGTTTAAAAGAAGTTCATGAAAGTGTTGAAAAATTGCGTGAGGTTGTTAAATATATTGATGCTTCTGATTCTAGATTAACTCAATTTGAGCATGCTTTGACTGAGTTAGATTGTGCTTTTAATGGTAAGTTATGTCTCATGTTGTTACTCGTTGGAATGCCACTTATACAATGCTCCGAAAAGCCTTAGAAGCTAAGGATGCCTTGATTCTATATACTAGTAGGTTTTTGGGTATTTCTTATAGATTTGATGCTGATGAATGGGATACCATTCAAAAAATTTGTGATTTCCTTCATCCATTTAATGATATTACTGTGTTGTTTTTTGGTATTGAATATCCCACTGCTAATTTGTATTTTGTTAGTGTTTTAAAAATTGAGTACGCTATTACTCAAGCCTATAAAGACCCTAAACTTGCACCCATGGCAGCAGTTATGCTTGAGAAGTTTGAGGGTTATTGGGAGGATTATAGTTTGATTCTTCCAGTTGCTATTGCTCTTGATCCTCGTTATAAGCTGTATCGAGTTAGACATATGTTGAACTCGGTGTATAATGGTGAGGCATGCGAGGAAAAGATTAAGATGATTAAGGAAGCTCTTTATGACCTTTATAAATTTTATTCTACTGCATCTAATACAAGCTGCAGAAATCCTACCTCTTTTGACACAACTCAATCTGAAAATTCTAATCGAATGTTGAGTACTCAAAATATTTTCACGGTAATTATGTTATACAATATTAATGGCAGTCTTTTATTTTTATTTGTAATATTTAACGATTGTGGTGATTCAACTAGATGCCCTCTGGATGATCTTGAGGCATATTTGAATGGACCTCGTTCACGATTAATTCAAGGGAAACATTTTGATGTTCTCAAATATTGGGAATCTCAAGCTTCTTCTCTTCCTATTTTAGCTAATATGGCAAGGGATGTTTTGTCCATTCCTATTACATCTGTGGCCTCTGAATCTTCTTTTAGTTTGGGTGGTCGTATTTTGAACAAATATAGGGGTAAGCTTTTGCCGAAGAATGTTGAGGCATTGGTTACCACACAAAATTGGTGACGTGGTTATCAAGGGGATGTTAAGGAAGACGTCCTCCTTGTTGGTAAAGAGATTGAAGAAGAAAGTGCTTCATCTACATAACTGGTATATGTACTTGTTGTTGTTTCCTCACTGTGGTCGTTGTTATATATGTACTTGCTGTTGTTGCCTCACTGTGGTTGTTTTATTTTACCTTGAAAAATCGTTGCCCTTGTCATTTATTTTGAGACATGCTGGTAGCACTTTTCAAGAATTAAGTTAAAATTGTTGCCCTTGTCATTTATGTTGAGACTTGCTAGCAGCATTTTTCAAGTTTTAAGTTAAAACAACCATTGCTCAAATGCTCAGTGATGATACGATAAACGTTAATCTGAGAGCAATCTTAAAAAACAAAAATTAGTTCCGAAGTTGGTTGAACTTGTTTTGTGAGCTGCTAATCTGCTTTTGCCTTTTGGTTGTTGTCCCTACTGAGTTGCTTCTGCCTATATTGTTTCCTGTTTCTACTAAGTTGTTGATCTGTTGCTGCCTGAGCTGGTTCCTGCCTCCTGCCAGCTTGAGGTGCTGTGTTGCTGCTTCAGTATTGTTGCTGCCTTTTGTGTTATGAACTTATGATAAGTTTTGTTGCTGCTGTTTCTTATGCTTGTTTTAATTTATCTTGAATCATCGTTGCCCTTGTCATTTATGTTGAGACTTCAATGTATATGTACTTGCTGGCACCATTTTTCAAGTTTTAAGTTAAATCTGCCATTGCTCAGTGATGATATGATAAACGTAAATCTGAGAGCAATTTTTAAAAACAAAAATTAGTTTTGTAGTTGGTTGAACTGATTTTTGTGAGCTGCTTATCTGCTTTTGGTTGTCGTTCCTGCTGAGTCCCTTCAGTTGCTGATCTGTTGTGTTTCCTGATCTGGTACCTACTTGTTGCTGCTATTTCTTCTGCTCTTGGGTGCTGTGCTGCTGCTTCAAGATTGTTGCTGTCTTTTGTTTTTAGGAATGTTTTTTTAGGTTAAATTTTGTTATTAGGATAATTTATTAATTTATGATCATATGTAAAATGTAAATCCTTAATTTATTTGTTTTTAATGTAAAATGTAGATAAAATGTATTTTTTGGAATAATTAAAGTTATTAATTTTAAATTTATATTTATTCTTACCTTTGTTAAATTAAAGTATATATATAATAATACTAGTATGTTACATTTGATATTAATTAAAATAAATAAGTAATCTAAAATGACATTATTCACATTTATAATGTCGTTAGACTAGGTGATATAAACTGTTGTATAAACCTAAGCTGTTTGATTAGATCTACATTTATTAACGTTAATTGTATTTATTTTAAATTTATATTTATTGTTACCTTTGTTAAATTAAAGTATATATATAATAATACTAGTATGTTACATTTTATATTAATTAAAATAAATAAGTAATCTAAAATGACATTAATAATGCCGTTGGACTAGGTGATATAAACTGTTGTATAAACCTAAGCCGTTTGATTAGACCTACATTTATTAACATTAATTGTATATAGGTTGTAAATAATTCAATTTGAATTAAACAGGTTGCAATTCGAAAATAGTTCGATTTTAACGGTTTAACGGGTTATGGCAGTTCGATTTAGACGGTTAGCGGATTGTAACGGTTCGATTTAAACGATTTTCCTGCGGTTTAAACGGTTTCGGTTCATAAACGGGTCGGTTTAAACGGTTGGCGGGTTACAAATGGTTCGGTTTAAACGGTTTTTTTACAGTTTTAACGGTTTCGGTTTATAAACGGTTCGAGTCATTAACGGGTTCATAAACCATTCGGTTCGGTTTCGTTTCGGTTTGGTTTTAAGCAGTTTGGTTTGTTATCGATTTACGGTCCATAACGGGTTGACATTAAGCGGTTCGATTTGGTTTCGGTTTGATATTGTACGGTTCAGTTCGGTTTTCGGACTACATTTATCGGTTTATAAACAAATCGGTCTGTGATGTTTCGGTTCGGTAACGGGCGTTTCACGGTTCGGTTTGAAAAGTCTCACCCCTACGTGCGATGCACGGTTTTTTATACATAAATCTCATGAAAAAGATTTTTTTCTTAATTTAACACTATAATTTTTTTATTACTTTGGTTGTTAGAAAACGGATAATTTGTTTTATTTTTATGCAACTTATAATGCGACCTTAATTTACTAATATTAGTTATATGAAAATTATAAGTATGATAGATATTAGAATAAAATCATAATCCTGTTCGTATTTTTTTAACCTATGATTCGTTTGTATAACGAAAATACGTTGTTCCACTATACATATATAGTTACAGAATTACTATTTTTCTTTCACAAACAATAACTTAGACCACCATTATTCTTTTACTCCGTATCAACTTTATACAATGAAAAATTAATAAAGTAAACCCAAAAATATAGGTTTAAAATAAAGACGGTGGGAGTAATAGTAAAAGATATGACTTTATTAATTTTTAAATAGTTAAATGAAATATATATATACTACCGAGTCTGTTGCATTACTAAAATTAATCTAATTGAATAAAATTAAATCTTTATAATGAAATTTCATTATCATATGTCTTAATAATAGAGTTATATGTATACACTACTACAATGATTTTTACAATAATAATATAGATATTTTACCAGAAACTGTAATACACAAAAAATAAAAATTATCAGAGACATCTCTTACAATCTTTAATTTGTTTTTCCTACTATTGTAACATTATAGTTGACTTAGGGTCTATTCTGATTTACTGAACTGAGCTGAGGTGAAGTGAACTGATTGAAGCTGAACTGAACTGAATATTTTATGAGAGAAGAAAATTAGGAAATGAACTGAACTGAACTGAAAATAAGCTGAAGAGAACAGACCCTTACGTTTTCCAATAATTTCTTTCAATTGGCGCATGGACATAATCCCTTCAAATACAGAATAATTAATATTAAGTTACAATTAAGTTGTTTAACAAAATTTAATACGATAAGTAACATAATTAGATTAGGTAAAACAAAACAAAACATACATCTTATAAAATAATGAATAACAATCAATTTATTTTGTTTACCATCAAAAAGCCTTGTTATACTTACATTATTTCCAATATTTTTTGTTAATCAACGAATTAGACCTGAAAAATATTCACACCATGAAAAAGTGTAGATAAATAATATTCACATGTTTGTGTTTTTTGTATAGTATATATATATTGTCTATTTACAATTGAAAAAAAAAATAAAAATTATATTTTTGAGAGGATGTATACAAATCTGTAATATCATCTTATCTTATATATTTGTGGAGTAGCAAATATAACAATTTTATCTAATCATGAAATGGGTTGCTAGATAAGATAAAAATTGAACATTATTGTTTTTTTTTTTTTTGAAGAATATTGATAAAGACTGAACGATATTGTTATTTTTTTTTTTGAGGAATATTGATTTTTTTGAAAAAAATTGAAGAATATTAGTTAATTATTAATAATTTATATTTCTTTTAAATTTTTTTTAAAAAAAAAAATTGATTGAACGTTTTCTTAAAAACAAAATGAATATATATTTTTCCCTTTTCAAATATTTAATTTTAAAGTGTTTGTATATAATAACTGTATAATTTATAGTTTTTTTAATTTAAATCCTAATATCAAAAGATCATTTTTTAAAAAAGATAATTTTTAGTTTTAAAATAATTTAAATAATAAATCATTATGCGTCGTTTTTACCTATGTGGAAAAAATTTTAAATTTCATTCGTCACTTTTGCTTATGTGGGGAGTGAATTATTTAATTCTAAAATAAAATACAAATCTAACTTTTAATTGGTTGAAATAATACCGTGCGATGCACGAATTGTCACACATATATCTCAAGAAAAAATATTTTCCTATATACTCTAAGTTTTTTTTTTTATAATTATTTGATTTATTTTACAATTTAATAATTTCAGACAAAAAAATAATAATAATTTAATTAAAATGATATTGCCAATTACAAAAGTATTTTTTTTAATGTAATTTATAATGCCACTTAATTTATTGTTGGTTTGTATTTTATTCGTTGTTGTTGGTTATATGACAATAATATGATATCTTTAGAAAAAAAAATGTAAATATGATATTTCATTGATTACATATTAGCATAAAATCTTTAATGTGAAAAGATAATAATTTTTTATTTATAAAATAATTTAAATCCTAAATTATTATTCGTAGAACAAAATCAAAAATAAAAATAAAATTATAATAATCAATTTTGAAAAAAATTGTAGAACAATGTTGACTTTAATTGAGGGAACGTGATCACCCTTTAATTAAAAATAAAAAATTAAGTTAATTTTATGACTTAATTAAGCTACCTAAATCACAAAAATTTGTTTTAATCATAAAGTTAATTGATAAAAACTAAAAGGTTCATTAAAAGATTTAATAAATGTAAACGATTTATAAAGATATAATACCTTCTCATCCAATAATTATCAAGCGAGAAACTCGTACATTGATATTCCAAAGATTTTTGCTCGAATTTAATTCTCTGATTAAATTAGATCTGCATGTAAAAACAAAATTCAGTAAACAAAACATAATATAATCATTAAGTATCCCAAATAAACACAATTTAATCAATAATCACAAATATACATTTAAACATGGGTTTTAAAAATTAGGCTGAGAATTACCCAGACATTGATGACCTAATAAAACTGACACAAATTAATGACACAAAATTTGCTTGGTTTGGTTTTGTATTGATACGAAATTTTGTTGGTGTGATATGATACATCAATTTATAATGGTAAATATCACAAATTTTAATTTAATTATAATTAAGGAAAATTGTTTATTTCTTATCATAAACACTATCAAAATTTATCTTATAATAGTAGGTATATAAATCCTATATCTAAAGATGATTAGTTTAAAAGATAACTTTTAGTTTTTTAAATAAATTAAATCCTAATAAATCAATATTCGTTGTTTTTACTTACGTGGAAAAACTCTTAAATCTCATTCGTCACTTTTACTTGGGTGCAAACGAATTTTTTAATTCTAAAATAAAATAGAAATCTAATTTTTAATTGGTCGAAATAATGCCTTTGCTTATGTGGCGCACCTAATGCTCTTATAAAATGCCTACTTTATTTATATATATATATTAGATTTGTTTATTTATCTTTCTTATGACAAATCATTTTATCCTACCTTTCTTTATCTAACTTTTCTTATCTAATTATTATAGTTACGTTAGGTGCAAGAGTTAATAATAGTATATATGTAGTACGAAGTATATAATATACTAAGGTAGTTTTTTTTTATCCGCTTGTTGATAGACGGAGGCTACATAGGTGATCGCTCGGGAAATTAGTAGGACGAAATTACGTGCTATTAAGGTAATTTTCGATGTCCATCAAGAACTTAAAATCCCGTTAGAAAACCGTTTTGATACGACTATGTGATAGATGTGTTATATGAATAAATTATAAGTATGTAATTTATTCTAAAAAAATTTATAAACGATTTTCATTTAAGTGAATGGTAATACTCTTATTACTACTAGTATCTTCGCATCTGATAATATTGAATTATTTTTGGTATTGATACTTTGGGAATGTTGGTTTGGAATGTGATGTTTTGATACAATGATTTTATACAACATACTATGATACTTGTTTACTTTGAACAAATGACTTAGGTACTATAATTTTTAATAAGTATAATTTTGGTTCATATGTGAATTATATGACTAAGTGTTTATTTGTAAGGAATTTTAAAATACAATAATTTAAGAAGGGAAATGAAACTCTAAAAGGGTGAAGAACAGGTTGCCCTACTAGATGTTTTATTGGTGCACATATGTGGATACCCAATAGGCTTCTAGTAGGTATGGTAATACATTTTCTATCAACTATCTTTCATGAGTCTTCCTCCTAATACTATATATATATATATATTTTTTTTTTTTTTATTATTTTTTTTTATTTTTTTATTTTACAAGAGAAAATGTATTCATTAAATCAGAGTTTACAACCTACTGAACAAGAACGTAAACTTAAACTATGGCTTTTAACACTAAAGCCGTTACAACAACTTTTGAGATTAAAGACGAAAATAAACTTGAATTGGCCGGATAAGTCGCTGATAAGGGACTCCTTACAAACCAAGGAGCAAAAACATACTACATTCCATGAAGAGAGCAACAGAGGGGATCGAAGCTGTTTGACCATGGCTAGCACTTCCTTACCTGGCGGGATCAACTCATCACCAAGTAAGGTCATCAAACGAGTCACTTGAACTAGTGACCTTCCAATCAATAGATTTCCTTGTTGTCAAGAAAGCTTTGACAACGTTGAGGCTCGAGAAACCCCAAAATAAAGTTTGGGCGCCTGCTTCAGATAATAAGAATCAGGAGTAATGACCAAAAAAATCATTACATCCGAGGGAAGAGAAACCAAACTCGTACCACTCCAACAACATACACACTTTACCTTAGCCAAGGCCAAATTCTTGTTCAAACCCCCAACAACCGCACCTGTAACCTCTCTTACCACATTAAACACCCCACTGTCCTTAACAAAGGGGCTTAACTCCCACTGCACACAACCATCCAAAATACTATAGCCAAAACAACTAAATAGCTCGGAAAACAACCAACGAGGGCTAAAACATACCATAACAAAAACTAAGGCAAGTAAACTCTGATAAATACTAAGAACAAACATACTTAAGAAAGGGAACAAACTAGAGGAGAGCACCGTCCAACCCGACAACCTAAACCACTTACACTAGGAACCTCAAAACCCTAGCCCTAACTTCACCGTTTCCGTCACTAACTACTCTTGACAGCGGCGTTAGACCTAGCCCTCCAGTGCAAGGACCCACAAAACCCTAACCCTAACTTTACCATTTCCGTCACGGTCAAAATTACCGATGACCTTTATGACGGCGGCGTTAGGCCTAGTCCTTAGGCCTTGTTTCACCGACGGAGAGACCCCTTGAACGAACACAAATCTTCCACACAAAGATGGGCAACGGCAACGGAGGTGGACGAGCTACACACTCCCCTCAAAACCTTCAAAACTTAGACAAGGCTCTCACAAACACCTCCAAAGGATTAAAATCCTCAAGAAGAAAAAGGATAACAGAGTGAGGAAACCTCCAATTCCAAGAAGGGGAAAAGAAAATAAAGGGGAGGAGAAACAGCAACCAAGCGAAGAAGAAGACAGAGGAGGGGGAAAGAGGACGTGGCGACCCTCTGAGTTTGAGGCCACCTTAGAGCAGGGCGGGGAGAGGAGGCGATGCGAAAAACGGAGGACATGCCTACTCACCGGCGACCCGCACACAGATTACAAGTAAAAAGAAGGGAGGAACCTCGCCGGAGAAACGGCTGCGGCGCCGGATCTCCGGCGGACCCTAGGTTTCCGGCAGAAATTCTCTTTGGATGAGGAGAGAGAACAGAGGGTTTGGGGGAGGAGAGAGAAACTATGTTGTTTTTGTTTTCACCAATTTCCCTCCTAATACTATTGGTGCGCGGTAAATTGCGGTTACCCATTAGATTAGTGAGGGGTGTGCACAGTAGGGACATACTGTGAACATATACTTGGTCAAAATAGGGTGATGCGCAACCCTTCACAAGTAGGTGGTTACTTTGGGATTAGTCCCGACCTACTAGCGTTCTCTTTTCCTCCCTTAAATATAGCTTAAATATGTAATCTATACAGAGAATTTTGTTTGTTAGTGTATGTAAGGTCTAAAGTTGATTCTATTGTTTCAGACTATTTTAATTTAATTATTAAATATTTTTTCAAAACAAAAATATTTCTTTTACGGGATGAAGTAGTAATTACTCAGTTTTTTTTTTTTTTATTTTGGAGTTTTCTCCGTGTGTTTCTTATTTATTTTGCAGGTTGGTAAGACAGGTTGACTCGAGTGAGGATGTATTGTAGAATAAGACTTTTTAGCTTTGTCACCACTTAATATACTTTTGGTTTAAGTTTTATGTTAAGTTTGGGTTGTAATAAATTATACTTGTTTTAGACCACCTAGCTAAAGTATAATAGTTTATTCTTTGTTTTTATCGAACTTTCTTATGCCTCTAAGTAACACACCCAGAGTTTGAACGACAATATTCAATAAAAATATGGTTTTAATTATTATTAAAAGAGTTCAAATTTGGGGGTGTTACAGTAGCTTGGTGATCCGAGCATAATTTGTTTTCTTAGAATGCACTGCTTTCTTTTCCAACTGCCTTGCCTCTTTTACTTAGTCTCGCAACTTGCTTCTCTTTGTTTTGCAAAATATTTCTAAGTGTTGAGCTTCGGCTTGGACTTGTTTGGTCCCAACTTGCTGGAAGAGTAAGACTAAGTTGAGTGCATCTTGCCCCAAGAAATCTGAAGTTTCAGTTTTCGGATTTCTAAGGTGTTTGCTTGGTTTTAATTTTGCAGACGAAGTCTTACTTCACCTTGTCTTGTACCACTTAGCAAAAAATTTGAAGTTTATAATGTTTTTCTTTTTTCTTTATTTTTTTTTTTAAGAATCTATGAGTTCGCTACTCAGAAGTCTTAGACTCCAAGAGCAGTATTCTCTCGATCCTTGAAAATTTTTCAGGGGAATGACTATCTGAAGCACAATGCCAAGGGTTAGCAATGCCTCGGATATAACTACTCTGAAGCACAGTGCCAGCGTTTGGTTATGCTTCAGATTCGTCCACGGCCCCTTTACCCCAAGGAACTGATTTATCCGAAGTACCATGCCTTCATATGGCTATACTTGGGTTGTGAAATCATTTTTCTCTGTTGGGAGGGTTTAGAGGAAATCTGAAGTACAGTGCCACTGTTGGGCTATACTTTGGATAATGCCGAAGAAAAACCCTTTTCAAAAAAATAGAAAAAAACAGAAAATAGATACTTTCAAAATTGATAAGAATGGTGCCTCAAAGGCCTTTCATTAATTTCAGAAGATGCACTTACATAGATTGTTCTTTCCCAAAGGGCTCATACATGAAATTTTTTTAGTACATCAACGTTCCAATGGTTCTTCAGCTCGGTTCCATCCAACTGACGAAGTCGGTAGGTTCCACGCTGAAGTTCATCATCAATTTCATTGGGCCCCTCCCAAGTGGCTGAGAGTTTCCTGTGAATGCGGCCTTTCTATACTGCTGCAGCATTTCGAAGAACCAAGCCCCCAATTTTGAGTGGCCTTGCAAACATTGACCCTTCGGTTATAGAACTTTCTTATTCTTTGCTTATATGCAGTCATTCTATTCTCGAGCCAAGTCTCTGACCTCGTCTAGAAAATCGAGGGATTCTTTCATGAGTTGTTCATTTTTTTTCGGCTGAGAGTGGTGCACTCGTAGAATTGCTGTGTCTATTTCAACTAGAAGAACGGCTTCGGATCCAAACATCAGCTCGAATGGTAAATGTCGTCTTGTAGCCTCTTTTTCAGTTGTCCGAAGTGACCAGAGGGTTCTAGGAAGTTCCTCTATCCACTTGGACTTTTAATCCTCAACCCTCTTCTTGAGTGCATTAAGGATTTGCTTATTTGTTGCTTCGGCTTGACCATTACTCTACGGATGACACACCGCAGAATAGGCCAACTTGATTACGAACTAATTAGTGTACCGCCTTAGCGGCAGATTGTCGAATCGCCTCCCATGATCAAAGACAAAAACTTTCGGAATTCCGAAGTGAGTGATGATATTCTGCCAGATGAACTTCCCAACAATCTGCTCAGTGATGTTCGAGGCTGCCTCGGACTCGATCCATTTGCTGAAATAAATAATGCTGACTATTAGCCATCTTTTCTGGTACGGAGCATCTGGAACTGGCCCCAAGATATCCAGCCCCCATTGAGAAAATAGAAGAGGATTAAGAATCAGCTAGAGGTCTCGAGCTGGCTGATGGATAAATGGTGCGAATTTTTGGCATTTTCTGAGCAGTTCCTTTGCGTCTAAAACCATGGTGGGCCAGTAGTATCCTACCCTTAATGCCTTATGGGCCAAAGTTCTTCCCCCAATGTGGTTTCCACAGATGCCGAGGTGGAACTCCCGAAGGATGTAGTTAGCATCTCTTGGTCCCACGCATTTCAACATTGGGGCTGAGAATGATTTTTTCAGTAGCTCTCCTCTGAAGATGATGAATCTTAATGATTCTCTTCAGCTTGGAGGCCAAGTTTCTGTCTTCAGGAATTTCTTCTCGAAGTTTGTAAACTATAATGAAGTCCATCCAGCTCGGCTCAGGTGTGACGCAGCAGATTTCAGGTGCTTCGTCAACAATTCTTTCTCGCCGCACCTCCACATAAACAAATCGGTTCAGCTTGGTTATAGTTGAACTTGCAAGCTTGGAGAGTGCGTCGGCTTGTGCTCGACTTCAAAGGTTCTAAGATTCGCAATTATCGTTTTGATTTTTGCAAGGTAAGCAATCATCGATGGCTCTTTTGCCTCGTACTCGCCTTGGATCTGGTTTGCAACGAGCTGTGAGTCTGTTTTCAGATAGACATGTTCGGCTTCCAATGATATGCACAATTCTAGGCCAGCAATGCTGCCTCATATTCTGCTTTGTTGTTCGAAGCTCGGAATGTGAATTTGAGTGCATACTCCTTCAGGCGAGGTAAGTACTACCCCGCCCCCGAACCATTTACGGTGTAGGATCCATCTCTAAAAACGGTCCAGGTCTTCTTCTCTTCGTCTAGCGTTTCCTGGTATGATCATTCGGTCAGGAAATCCGCTAGAGCCTGCGCCTTGATGGTTGTCCTCGGCTAGTAGCTTATGCTGAATTCAGTGAGCTCAAAATCCCACTTTTCCAGTCTGTTGGATTTTTCAATCTTGCCGGGAAATTTTTCCAAGGGCTGATTAGTTAAGACCACTATTTGATGTCAAACGAAATAGGGCCTCATCTTCCGAGCGGCTACCACTACTGCATATCCAACTTTTTCGAGTAGGGGGTAGCGGGTCTTGGCATCCGTCAGAGTGTGGTTAACGAAATATATCGGCTTTCGGACCTTGTCTTCTTCCTTCAGCAGAACCGCACTTATAGTGGCAGGGCTAACTGCCATGTATAAGTATAAGGTTTCTCCTTCGGTTGGGCGTGCCAGTGTCGGGAGTTGAGCCAGGTGCTCACAGAGCTGCTTAAAGGCTTCTTTCTTGTCTTCTCAGATGAGCTCTTTTGTTTTGGGGAGTTTTAGAGCCTTGAATAAGGGTAGTCCCTTGTCCGAAGCTTTGGATATGAACCTGGACAAGGCTGCCATTCTCCCGGTCAGATGCTGAACATCCCTCTTTGTTTTCGGCTCCGGAAGATCGAGCGCTACTTGTACCATGGCGGGATTGGCATCAATCCCCCTTTTGCTAACCATGAAGCCTAGGAACTTTCCTGACTTCACGCCGAAGACACACTTCTTCGGATTCAGCTTCATTTGGTTTTCTTAAGGTGGCGAAGGTCTCGACCAGGTCCACAACATGGTCTTTATCGTCTTTGCTTTTAATGATAGAATCGTCCACATAGACCTCCATGTTACGCCCTTTTTGCTCAGCAAAGACTTGATCCACTAGCCTTTAATATGTTGCCCCAACATTTTTCAATCCGAAGGGCATCATTTTGTAGTTGTACATCCCGCCGTTCGTAACGAATGCCATTTATGCTCGATCGTCGGGGTACATGAAGATCTAATTATACCCTGAGAATGCATCCATGAAACTAATTAGAGCATGGCCACTTGTCGAGTCGACTAGTTGATCGATCCTCGGCAAAGGATAGAAGTCCTTCGCACAGGCTCTATTTAGGTCCGTGAAGTCAACGCACATTCTCCAAGTGCCATTTGCCTTTTGAACCATTACAACGCTAGCCAACCATTCCGGATACATGCAGGGTTCGATGAAGCCTGCATCCAAAAGTTTCTTAACTTCGGCTGCGATGTCTCGGTTCTTATTGGTGGAATAATTCCGCTGCTTTTGCTTAACTGGTCGACAGGTGGGTCGACGTTTAGCTTGTGAGAGATGAGGTTCGGATCAATCCTAGGCATGTCTGCGGCTGAGAAAGTGAACACATCTCGGTTGTCCCGAAGGAGTTGGATAAGTTCAACTCGGATGTTCGGATCAAGTTCGAGCCCGATGCTGACATATTTTTCTGAGTCCCGTTCGGTCAACTCGATCGACTCAGTCTGCTGATCCAGCTCCATTGCTTTGGAATTGGACTCTTCGCAATTCGGCCTGCTGTCAATGTCAGCAGGCTTCCCAGACTTTGGCTGGAGTTCCGAATCTTTTGCTTCAAATGAAGAGCCAACCTTTCCTTTCCCCTTTGATTTTTCCTAGAAAGGGGTCCCTTGGGCCTAAGAACTTAAGTCTTTCTGCTTCTTGGTGCTTTGGCCATTTTCTTTTTCTTTTTCCTCGTCATCCTTGTCTTCATGACGTTCTTTGGATGGCTGCAGGTAGTTACACTTTCAGGTAGCCTCTTGGCTCCCCTGAATTCTTTCAGAGTGGCCTTCGTCCGACACATATATCATCATCTGATAATATGTGAAGACCACCCCTTGAATCTGGTGAATCATAGGTCTCCCCATGATCACATTGTAGACAGACAGAACATCCATGACCAAAAATTTGGCCATCACGTTCCAGGCTGCTCGATCTCTACGGTGACGGGAAGGGTGATCTTCCCATCTGGATATGTTGCAGAACCGTTAAATCCATATACCGGTTAAGGTAATGGACTTAGGTCCTTAGACTATAGCTTAAGCTGGTCAAAAGCATTCCGAAAGAGGATGTTTGCGTTGCTACCACCGTCGACGAGGGTTCGCCAGACATTGTGGTTTGCAATCCCCGTGATGATCACCAACGGGTCGTCATGGGGATATGCCACCCCCGACAGTCATCGGCTATGAACGTAAAGTTCGGCACCGGGGATTTTGGACCTCAGATGGAGGCATGATTGACTTGATAGGTCAGACCCCTCAAGTGACGCTTTCGAGCGTTGAGGAAGCTCATCCCTCCGGAAATGAAAAGGATGTCAGGATTTTCTTTGTCTTGCGGCTTGTCTTTCTTCCGGCTGATGTATATCTGTTGCCGAGAGTCTTGCTCGACTTTTTTCTCTTCGCGGCAATCCGTGAGATATTTTTTCAAGTATCCTTTTCGGACCATATCCTCGATTTGGTCCCTCAGCTGGATACAGTCTTCGGTGTGATGCCCAGGAGATTCATAAAACTCACACCACCTGTCATTATTTTTGTTTTGATACCACGATGGTAGTGGCCTCGGCTTCTTCCACTTCTCCCCGTTCTTCGTTATGTTGTAGATTTTAGCACGTGGATGGGCTGAAGGATTTATGTCTTCGTCAAGTGCAATTACTAGATATATCATGGATCAAATTATGGAGATAATTAAGTTCGTCCATTTGGGTCATCGTTATATCATAACTAGAGGTACTAACGATCTTTGGGCTAGTAAAATAGGCCAAAGTCTAATTGGAAGGATCCTATAAGGTCACACAAAGGGCCTAGATCAAGCATAAGAGGAAAAGGCCCATGATGGGCCTTCTCCCCAAGGTGGGCGGCCATGAGAAGGAATTAGGAGGGTTTGGGCTTTGCTTCTAGTCTGATTATAATATGATTATAAATAGACTAAGTGCCTAGGGTTGAACATAACAATTCATGATAAATAAGATCAAACCCTAATTAGCAAACAAGAAACCAACCTCTCAAACTTCCCTCTCACTCTCACGGCTCTCTCCTCCTCCTTGGTGCCGGTGGTGTGCATGGTGGTGGTGGTGATCGTGGTGGTGCTGATTGTCCATTAAAGGCTGTGATCGCGGTTTTCCCCTTCACTCGACCAATCTAGCATTGGTGGACATTTGATCGAATCTCGTGGACTAAGTAGAGGAGTCACGCTTGGGGCTCTATTCTCGCCCTGATTTGTCAATCAATTTGCTACGTGGAGATCACGCTTCAAAGGTATAATTATGTGATTTTTGTGTGCTATGCATGTGATCTTACTTAGGTGCGTATGAATTGAATATGATTCATGAAATTCCGCTTATAGTACCTATAATCCTACAAGAACGAGAGGAGTGTAGGATTCATATTTCCCTACGAATGGAGTCTTTTTTTTTTCTTCGGCTCAATAGCCGAGGATGGTTCTGAGGCTTTTGCCTTTTTTTCCTCTGGCTCTGGCCTTCGGACTATTATCCTTTTGCCTTACCAGTCCTAGTTTGAGATTGGGACTTGGTCTTGTTCCATTCCTCGGTTCGAATGTACTTATGCGAAGCATCTAGGGCTTCTTCCAAGGTCTGCGAGGTGTGCATGACCATGAAGTCAAGAAATTTTCCGGCTTGCAGCCCGTTCCGCAATGCAAAAACGACCAGTGTAATACCCCATATTTTTATACGTATTTTAATTTAAATAACTATTTCTTAAAGTATTTAAATAATTCGAAATGAATTATTTATGGTTTTTATAAATTTAAAAAGAATTATTTTAATTAAAAGTTTGTTTTTAATTATTTAATAATCTTGAAAATATTTTATTTTATGATTTGGAAATATTGGGGCATATTATTTTAGAAAAGGAAACTTTTAAAGTCAATGAATTTTAAAGAAAGTCAAAATACTAGTTTGACTAGGAAAGGGATCATTAAGGGTAGTAAAAGAATTTTAAGTAGGAGGGTTATTGAGTGAGGGTATAAATGCTCATCATATGCCTAAGGTGGAGTGCACCCAAAGGTAAACTCTCTCTCTCCTCTTATTTTCTTTTCCCATTCCCCTTTATTTTATTTTCAATCACCATCACACACGGTCGGCGCCACCACCACACGCCACCACCGGCGCACACCAGCAGCAGCGACCACCAGGCAGGCGCGCAGCAGCCGCTTTGCCATGGTGGTTCGACGCCATTTTTTTTTTTTTAATTTAATCTAGCCTAATCTAATTATTCTTTTTGGGTTTTGTGATGATTTTAGGATGTTTAATGATAAGTATTTTGTATATAAATTTTCAGATTTGGTTTTAAATTAAAAAGCCCCAAATTGAAAACCCTAAGTTTCTAAATTAATGTTTATTGGTGGAATTTGATTGTGGTTGATTAAAACTATTGAAATTAATGCTTTTAAGCTAAATTACAGCAATTTTATAAGTTTTAATAATGCTGGAATTTTTATATATAACCTATAATTATGTTTCTTGAAAGGATTTTAATTACCCATTAATTGGGAATAAAAGTAAGAGTTTTTAATTAAATTTCAGCTTGTTTAAGAGGGTTTATGAGTGATTTTAAGGGTGTATATATTGCTGGAAATTTGTGTGGAAGAGGTATTAATACTTCTTTATAATTTTGGTTTGTAGGAGACTTTCAAGTGACTGATTTTATTTAGTCGTGGTGATTTTGAGATCATATTCAAGGTACGTTTGTGTACTTGGTAATTATTTGAATATGTAGAAGCATGTTAGGCTTTGTTTAAATTAATTCCAAGTAGTATCATAATAGTTGATGATTGGAAATTGTTGATTGGATTGATGTTGGTGAATGATTTGTAATGTGTGAATTATTTATGGTGAATTGGTGATTGGAATTGATTATGTTGGCATGTTGGTTATGAACCACACTTTTATTAGTGGCAAGTTAGAGAGCATGTTTAGTTAAACTAAATGTTTAATTGGTTTGGAATATGAAAAGGGAATTTTATTATGGTTCATATAATTATTATTGATGCTTTAAGCATGGGAATTGAGCTATTAAGTGTCTTAGTACACAGGAATAAATTATATTGCGGTGCTTATATGCACTTAAGGTGTTTCTAACACTGAGGGATAGGATTTGCGGAGCATTATGCGTTTAAGGTGTCTTTGACACTGAGGTAGATTACAAAGGGTTTAACTATTGAATTTATGAGGTCACTAATTGTTCAAGAATAAAATTGGTATGTTTGATTGCTTGAATGAATTATAATGTTTGATTGTGTTATGATTTGAGTGTCATCACCAAGTATAATAATATGTAAACAATGTAAAGTGAAAGAGATTACACACCAAAACACTTGGAACATATATACCTTGAGTATGAACATATGGGGGGAGTTATGGGGTTTTATATTTAACCATGACTTCTACTGGGAGTACAGGACGCTGTATTTTCCTTTTTATTTATCTTATGCGCAGGACGTCGAGTCACTTCATGTGATAATTGCCTACCCGATTAGCTCCCGGTGTAGTTTACCTTAATTTATTTGAGGCAGGGATTTGGTTGGAAACCCGTTCGATGTGTAATCAAAATTAAATAAAAATTGGTATTTGTCTAGTTAAGTGTTGAGTGTTTTGTATGCTTGTAAACAGGTGCAGCAGGGTAAGTTGTGTGATGATAGGTTGAAAGCATGTTAGTGTGTTTTTATTACGCTTATGTACTCAGCATTGTTGATTGTGTGTTTGTTTGGCCTTGTCTTTACCTTGGACCTACGACGACCCATTTCTAATGGCGAGTAGTGGGGACAAGTAGAGAGAAGCTTTACAGGTGGTGAAACATATTCATGATGGGCTTGACTGAAGAGCGAATCATGCTTAGTTCTCATAGGAATATAATGTGTTTTATTTGCTTTGAATATTATTTGTTTTATTATGCTCATGAGACTAACGCAAAGGTTTTCAGTATTGTTTGGTTTTGAGGGCCTACAATGGTTCCAAGTTGTAGGTTGACTTTGTTTGACTTAGTTTGACTTTACTTACGTTTAGTTTGACTTTTTAAGTTGACTTGTTTTTAAATGGTTTTAACGATAGTCTTCCGTTGTGTGTCTTTGATATTTGCCTTAGCCGTTTTCACGGTGGCGGTAATGTCTTAAATTTTCCTATTTCGTATTTTTTTAAAAAGGCAAAATAGGTATTTTAAAGGAAAGGAATTTCTAAGGTGTTACAACCAGCCCTTGGTCCGGACTTGTAAATCTAGAGGACTCGTTGCTGAAGCGGGTCAGGTAGTCTCGGAGGCTTTCGTCCTCCCCTTGTTGCAGGCTCATGAGCTCTGCAGTTGTTTTATCTCAGCGGTTTGCCATAGAGAATTTGCTCTTGAACTTGTTGGAGTGGTCCTTCCAACCGGTTATAGAGCCTTCCTTCACTCCTTTAGGGATCCACATTATACAACACCGTTTAGAGTGGTAGGAAAATATTTGCACCAGGTCGCCTCGGACCTGGGGTTCAGATACATGTGCCCCTTGTAAGAGATAGTGTGGTCCTTCAGGTCTGAAGTACCATCATATATGTGATATGTGCTGGGATTTTCACCGTCGACACTCTTTCTTTTAGAATCCATTTTTGGAATGGGGAACTGGAGGGAACCATCACGGCCTTTCCCTTGGTCTCAGCCGTTGGGACCTCACTTCCTCTCCTGTGAGAGGCGAAAGTGGTTTTTGTCCTTGGCTAGGCCCGTGCAGGGTAGGGATGAGTTCCGTCAGGGTAGGTGAAGCAGTTGTGCATGCTCACCTCCCTTGGGCTGATACGTTAGTGAACGTTTTGGCGAGCATTTTCTTTCCGTGTGGAAGCGGTGTTGCTGCTTTTGAAACTTCGGGGTTAGGGCTCCTCGAAGAATTGAGGGTTTCTTTTTCTTTCCCGTTCAATTCTCCATGTGCTTCCCTCCCAATTTTCTTCGAGTTCCCTATGGGATGGAACTCATTATCCCTCTCCTTGGTCGGTCCTCGTTCTAAATATTCTCGGCTGCTCAATGGTGTCAGTGTGCACCGAGGGAGCAGGAGGTAGGAGCTGCTGGGTCACCTGAGCGGCTGAGCCTACATGAAGTCCATGAAGACTGCAAGGGCTCTTGCCATCTCCTCCGTAGTAGGACCCGTTTGGGGCGTCCCCCTTGGATGAGATTGGGACTGACAGCTAGGAGTTGGACTCTTAGCATTTGACTGGCTCGGCCGCCAAGAGTTGGACGACTAACCAGAGTTGTGAGGTGATCTCTCCGGCGTGGCTTTCTCAGATGAGGCAGCCTCCGAAGACAAAGATGAAGAAGGTGGACCCTTCTTCGAGAAAGAAGGATTGTTTTTCTTAGCGCTCTTAGTCATGTTGCTTAGATGATTAATTTTTGGCTTACTTTTGAATGTCTTCCCCAAAGACGGCGCCAAATTATTTTGGGCAAAACAATGGACCCTTTGTCTAAACCTTTCCTGTGGGCTGAAGACTAGACTCGACCCAAGTGATAATTGGGACGAGGATTTCCTACACAGAAAACACACGTAAACTGGCCTCGGGGGTTGTGCCGACGAAGGCCGCTCCAATGCAAAAGTCAGTATAGTGTTTTCTAGAGAGAGAAAGTTATGCAAGAGAATTAATTGCTTGAGGCTTAATGTGAATGAATTATGAGAGAGGGAAGTTGATGTGGATCTCTCAAGACTCTCACAAGGCTCGTAAGCTATAATAATATTAGATCTTCGAATTTTAGCAACAACTAAAGAATTACACAAAAATTAATAGGATAGTACTCTAATTCTCACAAGAATAGATGGTCTCTTCCTAGTCGCAACTAGAAGATGATCACGAGTCGCAACAAGTGATGTTTTTTATTAACAATCAAACGAGCAACGCTCAAAGGGTTAATTCCCAAAACAAATCTCTCATCATTATTCATTAAAATCACTATTGATATGCACCCATATTTATAGGGTGAAAAATCATACAAAGATAAGATAGGAAACTAATAATCATATCCTAAAATAAGATATATATTAAGAATCTTAATCCTAATAAATCTCCTAATCATATTTGTAACCAGCTACTAAATCTATCCTAACATAAATAAATTAAACAAATAAATATCCTAATTACTAAAACTCTTAAAGTCTAAAAATAGGAAAAATCCTTTCAAGTAAAAGGTAAAAAACCCATAGGCAAAAATCCTAATGATTAATAATAACTAAAAGATAGTGTAGGCTTTCTAAAATTCCATGAATTTCCAAGAAAACTCGTATTGGACTATTGCTCCCGCATAAAAAGTGAAAGCTTTTATACCTTACTCAAATAGATTAATGAGCCTTGAAGCCAAGTGGGCTTGTCATGTTGACTTAGCTTGTTTTGACTGACTTGGCATGCTTGGGAGAGTTGAACCTCCTTTGGGCTTGTTATTGAATCATTTGTGGACTGGCCCCATTAAAGTGAATCTGACCCAAACAATAATTATTATAAAACAAAAGGTGTATGAGTTTTATTAAAAATTAATTTGTATGTGTATGTGTGTTACATACGTGACATCTCTCCGAGACTCCAACACACTAAAAATAGGTCATCACATACATTTCCGTTGTTTTTTTTAAAATGACAATAAGCATGATGGTTAATGTTATTATCACCGATCGAGTCTGAACTTAAGACCAACCATTTTTGAGTTTGAAGTTATTGTGTTAGCTATTTTTCAATAATATCTTCAAACTCAGCTCAATTTATGTTGAATTTAACTTAAAATCGAAAGGTGTTTGTTTACATATAATCTTTTTTACATTAATTCGATTTGATCCCAGACTCTTATCAAGATTTATACCAATTATCACTAGTTAGTCTTCAATAGCTTTTTTAATTAATTATTTTAATTATTTTCAAATTCATAAAAATTTACTATGACATTCAAAGAAATAATATTTTTACAGGCCACCTACTAATTTTAACTAATACCGAGTAATCTATAATATAATTGATAATGAGGTTTCTCCAAAACCTCAATCCTCAACTCTCATGCACTCCTCTTTTTTTTTTTTTTTTTTTTTTTGGCACTATCCTCCAAATAACTTCCACCTCTTTTTTTTTTTTCTTTTTCTTTTTTTTTTTAATAAAAAACCCTCCAAATAACTTTCACTTCTACTATTTTTATTATTTTTCCTACTAACACACATACTATCCATTTTATTTAATATTACAAAAAAAACACACACACATACACAAATTACCTATTTTAATATATCATCCAATAAATTGCGTTTTAAAAACCCCAAAATTACAAGGAATCTATTATATTATTGCACATTTTTTTCCTAACTTTTCCATACAACACTTGAAAATCAATCTTTAAATTACGTGTACTTCATTATTTTTTAAAAAAAAAATATACAAGCACCATAAGATCCACTATTTTTTCTTTCTTCTTCTTCTTCTTCTTAAAAGAAGAAAAAAAAAAAAAAAAAAAAAACTACTATTTTTTCTTTACAAATATAACAATTGTTTTTCTTTTATATTTTTAAAAATCACCCAATAACCACCTTTTTATTAATTCATTAATTAACAAAATCAAAATAGCACGTTTTCTGTCTGGTTAACCACATCGTGTGGCCGACTAACACACACAAAACACTAACCACCCCTGTCGAAGTAACCTCTGACCGAGTAACCCATGCCCGACTAAGTAACTCTTGACTGAGTAACCCCTGATTGACCGAGTTACCTTTGATTGACTGAATATCCCCTGACTGACCGAATAACCCCTGATCGAGTCGCCCCTAACAGAGTAACCCTCGATCGAGTAACCCTTGACCAATTGAGTAACCCTTAAATAAATAATTTGGCCGCACGGTATGGCCAGCCACATATGAAACTTCGTGAAACAAAAAATGTATACATCATGTTTTCTACTCATCCCAATAATTTAGTTTTTTTGTTATTTTTTTTCAAGGAATTCCAATAACTACTAACATTTCACTTTGTGTTGTTTTCCTTCGCGTATAATATAATCCGTGCATTAACAAGGGTATGCACATCGAATGATATTTCAAAAAACCGTTCAATAACCATCATATTATTAATTCAATAATCATCAACAAAAACGAAATACAACACTTTGTGAATTATTTTTTTTGTATTTTTTTGTATTTTTTTCAAGGAATTTCAATAATTACCAACGTTCACTTTGTGTTGTTTTTCTTCGCGTATACAATAATCTGTGTATTAGCACGAGTATGCACATTGACTGATATTTCAAAAAAAAAACGTTCAATGACTACTTTATTATTAATTTAATAATCATCAACAAATAAATTAATACAACACGTTTTCTGTGCGACAAGCCATCAATGTGGCTGCTTGCAAAAGAACAAAGTAACTCCAATAACACTAACGAAGTAACTCTTATAACACTAACGGGGTTACCTCTATAACACTGAATAGATAACCCCTATAAAATTAATAAAATAACTCTATAATAGTTGGTCGCACGGTGTGGTCAGCCACATATAGGAGTTGGTTAACATTTAAAATTTAACTTTCCGTATTTGAAATATAATTTTTGTTATTAGATTTTTTTAAAAAATATCATTCTATAAAATATATATTCCATGCATTGCAGGGATATACTTAATAAAAATCAGAAATAAAGTAATCAAAGATTGCCGAAGCTACACGTCTCGACTATTCATTGCATGAACGGCACCGTACACGTGAAGGGTTGTTGCCCTTCTTGGTATTGGATTTACATGAAGCCATTTATAAATTACAAATATTTTGATTGACCCCAAAACTATGGGTCTTTTTATTTGCAATTGAACATGTGATCATTTTCGTTATAAATTTATAATATTGTATTAAACCTTGAAACATACAATTACTTTCGTTTTTGATTAATTGCAATCGTGAGATTTACATTAGGTTCAAGGGAAACTAAAAGATATAACTATAAGATATAAATCAAACTGAAAAATCTACGGTATAATACTTAATACTCCTTCTGTCCCTTATTTTTTGCCCCATTTGACTTTTCACGGTATTCAAGACACGTCTCCAAATGTATATATCTTTATTTCTATACGCGTAAAAATTATAAAAATTTGATATTAATAAACTATACAATGAGACAATTCTAACAAGATCCGACATGCATATATTATCACTTATAGATAGAATTCGTGGTCAAAGTGTTAAAAATTTGACCCATATTTTTGCAATGGGCAAAGATTAAGGGACGTAAGGAGTATTCCGTATAATTTATAAAAGTCGAGCTATATGTATTATTTAATTGTTAGTGGGTAGTGCAACCGTGCACTTGAGGTAATTGGTAGAAGAGGAATACCAAAAAAAAAAAAAAAAAAAAAAAAAAAAAAAAAAAAAGGAAAGTGGATTCTTATTAGCTTACTAAAAAAATATTATAAGATTTGGTTATTGGGCGAGGCGGGTCAAGGTCAGTGCAGGACAGGTCAAAGAAGATCATATTTTATAGGGCTAATAGCAGGTCGGGCTAATGCGGTCATGGTCAATAATGGACAGGCCAATAAACTATCCTTTAAAATAAATATTGGACAAAGCCAAATATAATTAAGTATATATGAATATGAAAATATCTATTTTTTTATCTATTAAATTGGACAAACATTCTGACACTGCTTTGACCTTATCCAATAATGGTTGCTAGTCCATTAAAGATTCTTTAAGCTTGGCCTTGACTGTATTATAATTGGACTATCCTACCTAATAATCACGGGTTACAATTAATTATAAACAGATAAAAAAATTAAAGACAAGCATATATTGTAGCTACTTAGAAATGGAGAGTAACAAAGTCTATATATAAATTGTAACTTGGCAATGTATTTAGACAGATGATATTCATCATATAACTGAATATGAAAAGATCATTTCATTCAATACAAGTTCTTAGTATACAAGACGTTCCATAAATATATGTCACAATCTTTTTTTTCAAGGTATGCAACAAAAATAATTTCTAATTTTCATTACTTGAATCATGTGGTGTTCTTTGAAGATTTACCAAACAATGATAAGCTCCTTTAGGTCCCTTGGCCAAAAGAGAGGAATGTGTACCTTTCTCTACAACTTTGCCTTTATCTAACACGGCAATGAAGTCACAATTTTGTATGGTGCTCAACCTATGAGCCACTACAACACTCGTCCTACCAACCATTACTCGTTCGAGTGCATCTTGTACGATCTTTTCAGACTGGCTGTCGAGTGCACTTGTTGCCTCATCTAGTAGTAGTACTGCCGGGTTTCTTAGAATAGCTCGTGCTATAGCTATTCTTTGCTTTTGTCCTCCCGACAATTGAACCCCTCTATCCCCACACCACGTATCATATCCGTCTTTTAGTCCGGACAAGAAATCATGAGCATTGGCTGCCTTTGCTGCCTCGATGATTTCTGATTCATCGACGTTATCACTGGCTCCATAGATTATATTTTCACGTATGGTACCGGCAAATAATGTAGGCTCTTGGCTCACTAGAGCTATATGCTTTCTTAAGGACCTAAGATTGTATGTTCGAATATCACGTCCATCAATTTTCACACAACCCTTGAGAGGATCATAGAACCTTTCGATCAATCCAATAATTGTCGACTTACCTGACCCACTATGGCCTACTAGAGCCGTCGATTTCCCTGCCTCAATGTTGATTGAGAACCCCTTGAAGATCACTACATCGGGCCTAGTAGGGTACGAAAAGTCCACATTTATGACTTCTATGTGACCATTTATTTTCTCAGGTATGTACCCTTCGGCATTGTCCGGATCAATTTGGGTTTTACGGTCCAGGACAGCAAAAACAGACGCGACAGCATCAGCTCCCTTAGCAAGGTCCGTAGTCATGCTCCCAGCATCAGCAATGACACGGCCCGTGCTAACTAGTATCATAAAAGTCTCAAATAATTCCTTGGCAGTGATGTATCCTTGACTAATTAGCCTACCACCATACCAAAAGTCCAAGGCCCAAGTACAAATATTAAGTCCCTGAGAGGTTCCTAGTCCAATGCCTGCGTACCATGATTGTCGAATACTTTCCTTTCGAGGGCCTTCCTGAGCCTTTTCGAGTAACGCTAGGATTCGAGCCTGGGATGAGAAAGACGTGACAGTACGGAGATTTGATACAGCTTCTGCAGCCAACTTGCTACTCTCATTTTGTGCCTTGATTGCCTTCTTAGACATGCTCTTAAGTAAAACCCGTCTCGTGTAGAAACTGGCTATAATTAAGGGTTGGATTGCAATCATAACTATAGCTAGCCTCCAAGCAATGATTAAGCCCATTGTAAATGCAATTACAACTGCTGAGATGGTTTGGACTACAAGTGCAATTCGATCTCCAACCAACGACCTCACCTAGAGTTGAAAAAATACGAGTTTAGGACAGAATTTCTTCTGTTAAGATACAGGAAAATAAACATGATAAATCAGGAAATACATTGCTAGAATTTCAAAATAATTCTATATAGTTCACTCAATCATGTATTTCAAAATAAAACAGGAAATACATTGCTAGATTTTATATTCTGTTAAGATACAGTTTATTATGAGCAGGTGAAATATGTTTGTTCATCCAAAAAATGCATTGATGCAAGTTGCAATATTTTACCATTCCAAGGCAACATTTATATTTTTGAGTGGGGTATGTTTTGGCACTAGGTGATATAATATTAACACTTGTAAGTTTTGGCAATTTTGAGAGTAGTATGTGGTCCTAAAACCTTCTATTAGACCAAGAGAAAACAAACTTGTTTAGGTCAAATTACCAGAATTTGATTTTGGTCCCTATGTACATTTACAACCTACTGAATCACAACTAGAATATGTAAATGCTCGAGTTCAAGTCATGATAAGATTGAAAACTAAACAGGGACTTCCTTTAGGAAAAAGAACTTATCTGCCTAACTAGTTAGTCAACTAACAGAAAGCGAAATGTTTTAAATGTTGTAAAAAAAAAAAAGGCAAGGTAAAAAATTCACTGTACCTAGTGAAAGTTGTCAAATTGTTAGGCAGTTAGACAGAGCTACATTTTCTATCAAACAACTATAACAAGTAAAACAATAAAGTGTTAAAAACTAAAAGCTTACCAAGGTATACTGTCAGATGGAGCTATATGAAAACTTAGATGATATAACTTACCACATTGGCATCCTTGGCAAGCCTAGAGCAAATGGTACCAGTACTATTTTCATCTCGATCGAACCACCCAACCTCGAAAGTGAGCATCTTGGACAGCATCCTTTCTCTTACCCTCTTAGTCAAGAACTCTCCCATGTAAGCAAAATTGTAATGCTGAACAATATTCACTATAAATGAGAACACGGCCAGCCCTAGAAAACATGACGCGTAAATTGTAGTCTTCCTCTTAATCTCTTCGTTATCTGGCAAGAAGTACACAGATATTGTGGAACCCATAGCGAATGCATAAACTGGTTGGACCGCGCCAAAGAGCATGGCACCAGTACAACCCAAACTGGCTTGCTTCCACTCGGGTAAGTTCAAGGCCAATAATCTTCTAAATGATGGAAGAGGCACCTTCTCTTCACCCATGGGTTCATGTACAACATCATCATGAACTGACCGAAATGAACTAGCTGAGCTTGACCGACTCACCAATGAGCTTCTACGACTACTCGTGTTGTACTTCAATTCCATATTATTCAAAATCGACGAGTTTGATGTTGAAGGGTGAGCCAGACCTCTCTCGTCTTTAGACTTTTCCATCTGTTGTAAGCGGACTAATGAAGTGTACAACCCATCATCGTGTTGAATCAACACATCATGGGAACCACTCTCCATCACCTGACCATTCTGAATGACAGCAATAGTATCAGCATTTCGAATTGTCGAGAGTCTATGAGCAATCACTATTGTAGTCCGTCCTACAGCTGCCTTGTCAAGGGCTTCTTGGACAACTCGTTCAGACTCTGAATCTAACGCGCTTGTTGCTTCATCTAGAAGAAGAACACGAGGTTTCTTGATTGTAGCTCTTGCTATTGCAATCCTCTGCTTTTGTCCTCCTGACATTTGGACTCCCCTTTCTCCAACCTGTAAGACACGGTACATGAAAAATGAGTGATTTGTTGTAGCCAATTTTAAACACGGCTATGTTAGTTTATAATAGTACATTAGTACGTAGTACGAGACATCAATACATCTATGTTAACATTATCCCGATATTTCTAAAATGTCGGAATTTCAAGAAGAGTATATTGTCCTTAAATTCGAGGAATGCAGCAAATACCTGAGTATCAAAACCAAGAGGCAATTGGCTAATGAAATTGTAAGCATTAGACGCTTTTGCAGCTTCAATAACCTCATCCATAGTAGCATCTTCCTTGCCAAAAAGTATGTTCTCCTTAATTGTAGTCGCGAATAGTGCAGGTTCCTGGCTAACTAACCCCATTTGTGATCTTAACCACTTAAGTTGAAGCTTATCAATAGACACCCCGTCTAAAAGTATCTGCCCGTCAAGTGGGTTATAGAACCTCTGAAGCAAAGCTACTACAGTGGATTTGCCCGAACCACTTCCCCCAACTAACGCGACTGTCTTCCCTGCAGGAACTTGCAGTGAAAAGTCGCGGAATATTATTGAATCTGGTCTTGAAGGGTAAAAGAAGTTGACATGCTTAAACTCGACCTCCCCTGAAATATTGTCCAAGGTAAGTCCTTCCATGTTTTCTGAATCAATTTCCGGTACCCTCTTAATTACTTCCATTATTTTCTCTCCAGCTGAAGCAGCTTCTGAAAAGTACTTGACGTTTGATAAACCAGAACCAAGAGACCTGTAAATATGTTACGACAAGAGTATAATAACATGTCAAAAAAGACTTAATTACATATGCATAAACTTTGTTGTTAAAGTTATATAGAATATTTAAAAACTTCAGAATGACATGAATTTAACTCTGTTTCTCCAACACAGAACAAGTAGTCATATATATAAATTTTTACAAAATTCATGCAAGCTCAAAGGTAAAACCGATTGTACATAGAAAATTTCAACTATAACATCAAGGGAAAAGGAACTTACAGTCCTCCAATAGAGAGGGCAGCACCAACGGCAAAGACGGTACCACCTTTAGCACCATGATACATGACAAGCTTACTACCATACCAAGTACTGAAAGCCCAAACAGCAAAGCTCAGACCATTGCTACCAATCGCGACACCCTTAGCCAAACCTTGCTTGAGCCCTAACTTCACTGACCCTTCCAAAGCAGTTGAGAACTTATCCATTGTTTTGTTCTCTCCTACAAAGGCATAGACTGTTCTTAAAGACGATATTGCTTGCTCTACTACACTTCCTGCCTTGTTGTACTCAAGTGTTAGCTTCCTCGCTAGCCCCATCAATATCCTTCCATACAGCAAGCCCGGTATAATGAGCAGAACTATGAATGGCAAACCCGCTATTGCTAGCTTCCAAAGCAATAGGAATGCCACCAAATAGCTTCCAAAGAAAGTGGACGTGTTCATCACAAAATTCGGTACCTAATTATTTATGTTCACAATACAAAAAATCAGGAAAAACATGTTTTTCATTCCAACAAGCACAATATTATCAAGAAATTTATGGCATGCCTTTCATTTTTCTTTTCTTATAGGTAAGTACTATAAGTAGAATACTAGAATGACTATATTAAATGACAAGTAGATTTTCCATACTAATAGACAATTTATGCGATTTACAACTATGTACTAAAAGTGTAACCTTTTGATCATTATTAGTAGGAATATATGCGATAGGGCTTAGCTCCCTATAGCTTACGGGCTGAACCGCTCATTATTATTCTATACATGGTAGCAAGAGCCAAATTCTTTGAATAATGCGACATATAAAGTATGTACTCGTACAACATTACTAGAAGGAGGCTTACCTTTTCACTTATTACGTCTTGAATGGTAAGGCTATCACTAGAAACACTAACAATAACTTCGGAGGTACTTCCAACATGCAAATCAAAGTAGCTCACATCTTGCCTCAACACTGCTTTTAAGTATCTATATCTCATTCTTGCAGCTTGCCTTTCTGCTGTCCTAGTCCAACAATATCCCTCTGCATGCCAACCAATAATCTATCAAAGAGTTCAAAATCAAATTAAACCTAAATGGTTCCAAAAAAGATATCCCTTTGTTCGTGAAACATAGTCTTGTAAAACCGTGGTGAATTCTGAATTAAGAAGTGAAGGATCGCGATTATTACAGTGAATACTTTGTGACTTTGTAGATGTCAAATGACCAATTTAACCAAAAGTTTAAGCTGACGTTTAGACTCCTAATATGGGTTTATTATTCTTTAATGTTCGTTAACATAGTTGATGGTTAGAGTGTAGGATTGATTTTATATTATATCAATAGAGAAATTAATCTTATGCTTGCCAATTTATGTAATTAACCAATTATTAAAGTCAACAAATGTGCTGATTTAAGAGAAACCTAAGAAAAAAAGAAGTCGATGCATGTCATTATTTCATATCATACTAGTAAATTAAAATGAAATACAAGTGTACACGCACCAAGGAAACAAAGTATCCACGCTCCTGCTCCAATCATCAATAATACTGTTACATTCTGTCATCAAACAAAAAATAAATTATATGTTTTGACGACTTTTTAGTTGAAAACAAAAATGAAAACAGCAACTTCTCTTTGTCAACTAAAAAAAGAGGTGATGCTTCATTTTTCTGTTTAGTTAGGAATTGTTGAAACATAACCTTTCTAAACCAACAACACATGAGTTTCTCACATTAATAAAAAAAAAAACTAAAAATTTAATGATAAAAACACACATTAAAATCATTTTCCGAAATATGAGTATCATACAAAAAAAAAAAAGAGAAGTAAAACTATAAATATTTCATATAAACTATTCATATTAGAGATAAACTTGTATTTTCTCAAACTTTATATGCCTTGAATTTTGATAAAATTAATTAATACTCCGTGTATTATTGTATATTATTGTGCTATAGAGTAGTATCAACCAGTAAAAGAGGTAGAACACACGTGATATAACAACAATGGAACAGAGGATTTAGTCTTAGATTTATACAAGACAATAACAATCATACTTCGTATTAAGACATTTTCTTTAGAATTACGCTACTTTAAGCGGCAAAATGATGATATCAACCGAAAATATTTAATGCAACAAAGTATTATTTTTTATAGAACACTTAATTAATTATACTTTGACTTTATGAAATGAAAGACACAATTATACCCTTTGAGGAAATACATCTCAATTTAGTGACTTATTACCAAAAATAAATAAAATTATTATCAATAAAATTTCAGAGTACAAGTCTACAACTCTCTGCCGTTGGTAGTCATATTTCATGTACCACCACAATCAGTCCAATCACCCATTAAATTATTTTGTGATCACTAGTCACTACACAACCCCAATATAAAATTAAGAAAATAAATTTTTCATTTTTTTTGGGTTGTAGAAAGAGGGTAAAGATTTACACGCTCTATTGATTAAGATTCACCCTATTTACTATTTATATGGTCAAACTTATTGGTATGTTTTGATTTACATAAAAAAGAAAAAATACGGACTATATTATTAAATAAATGGACAAAAAAAATCGTAAGGGTTGAGGTGTGGTCGGAATCTTCACCCCACCTTAAAAAAAACTAAATAAAAAATTTATCAAATGATGGATGGGATCCGGTTAATTTCACTCCGTTGTTTATTTACATGCAAATTTAATTACGAGTATGTTCAAATAGTGGTTTGACAACAATATCTCACTAAAAAAAAAAAGAAAGAAAAAATCAAAAAGTGTTTTTTTTTACACAAATAAAGTGTTTTGACAATAAAATACTCAACTATTTCAAATAAAGACCCTCCTAATATTACACATGTCTACATGCATAAAATGATATTCCCTCTTTTTCTTAAAGTTCATTCTACTTTAATATTTTTGTGAATCAATTTTCATTGTCCAAACATATGAAAAAAAACGAAGGTAGTAATAAATACGATAGTGATAGAACAATAAAATAAATAACAAACCTGTTTAATATGGCTGGTAAAAGAATCAGAGCTATTGAAATTGGAACTCCCTCCAATATTATTCATCAACTTACTAGTGATAAACAATGTCAACGGTATTGTACAACCATCACCAACGGCTCCGATGAAACCAAACAACATCAAAATTAAATCGACACCGTCCGCATGCATGAAGATGCTCCATATTGATCCTTTCTTCTTCTTCGCCGTCGCCTTCGAAATGATATTTTCATCCATCTCTAACAAATGATCAACACTACTTGATCATAAAAAACATAAAAAATTTCTACTAACAAAAATTATTTCTTAGGTGGAAAAAAAAAATTCTAGCTCTTTCAAAAAAAAAATGGAGTTTATAAAGTTAATTTGTAACGTTTATAGATAGATAGAGAAGAGATCGTATTTGTATATATAGAGGTGTGGACCCAAGGATTATGCTGTATAAAAGGGGAAATATTATTTTTATATTGTGGGGAGCTGTTTAGGGGAATATAGATTCGGCCTCACTTTAATCAATGTAACTATTTATATTATTCATGTTGTCATCATCTAATTATAATACTTGTACTAAAATGATTAAATAGAGCTTTTAGTGGTTAGAGAGTTATAAACACATAGAAGAGAATCGATCACATGATCCCTTAAAAATGGGAGTGAATTTCTAACCATTTGAGCTATTCTTCACTTACGAAAATAACTTGTATATAAAGAATAATGATATTCTCTCTCAGTCTTTTTTTGTTTCTACCATGAACTCACTTTTTGTGAGAGTTTTTTGGGTCATCAAGTGGTGCAAACAATAAGACATAAAGGAAAAATAACTAAACAATTGTTTGACTCAATATATATAGTAAATAAATCAACTTTTTACTTAATTTTCAACTTACAAATTAAACAACTTACGGAGTATATATTGAATAATTATAGTTTATTCTATACTCAAACTAGGTTAAAATCCCGTGCAATGCACGTTTGTTAAATATTTTTGACAATAATATTACAAAATACTCCATATAAAGTATATAAAAGATATGCAGAAATATTTCATTTGGATATATATGGAATATGATTATCAAACTGGAAATATAATATCATAAGGTATAAATAGTTTACTTAAAAATTTTGCAAAAAAAAGTTAAATAAATAGACTGAGACAAACTTTATATTTTTTTATGAATAAAAATTGAGACAAACTTAAATGAACGACCATTATATAAATGGACTTGTGTAATGGAACAAGAGAAAGTAAAAGAAAAAGTTTTATTCCCTTTTAAACGAAATAAAGCAAACAAGAATT
The DNA here is from genome assembly GCF_001683475.1 of Chenopodium quinoa. Taxonomy (NCBI): domain Eukaryota; kingdom Viridiplantae; phylum Streptophyta; class Magnoliopsida; order Caryophyllales; family Amaranthaceae; genus Chenopodium; species Chenopodium quinoa. The sequence continues at coordinate 292,010 of NW_018744835.1, forward strand.
TTAATAAGGACAACCGCTAAACGGAAAAAAAAAAATAATAAATAAAAAAAAATATTGGAAAAAATGGAGAAAGCATCATAAATTCATAATCTATTACAGTACTCTGTAATACATTTTATTAATAAACTTTTTTTCTTTTTTTTTTTTTTTTTTTTTGTTGGTGTCTAAATGTTATACTCACATTCTTTTTCCGATACTCACTTTTTGTTTTACGGTTTTTTATAACATTCTACTCAAATTACCGTTTTTTTGTTTTGTTTTTTTTTTTTTTTTGCTCATAATACTTAGTACCATATTACTCTCCACAGTATAGGTTAATTACCAGTTTAGTCCCGTGCGTTGCACATATTAAATTGCTATTATTTGTTTAAAATGATTGTCAATATTCATTATTAGAAAAAAGTATAATCATAATCTCATTAATTAATTTTGAAAGAAGTATTGTATTTTTTTTTAGTCTTAAAACTTAGAAGGAAATAAATAGAGAAAAAAAAATGATGTCAAAAATAGTTTAGACGGGAAATTTTTTCATGAGAAGTTGACATGGGTCCCTTAATGATATCAGCATGTTTTGTTTTAGTAATAGTTAATAGATGTCTTAGACCTTTTTGTTTTAAGGACTTCTATAACTATGCACCAAATTGGCTTAAAATAATATCAATTATCAACAGTGTGTGCAAAATAATATGAACTCAACTATTTGCTATTAACGGTACCACCTTTTGTACTATATATGCAAAAGTATTGCGAGGAATATTCTGTCTTTATTTATTATTATTATTTTGCACACACCGTTGATAGTTGGTATTATTTTAAGCCAATTTTCCTTTTATCTTTGCTATACAGAGTAGTTAGTAATGTTGGAGTTGGAAATTAACAAGCTAGTTAAAAGAAATTATAAATTATAAAATTATAAATTATAAATTTTCATTATCATTCTTTTTTATTAAATTATAAATTTTGAATAATTTCTCATTTTAAAATGTACCTTCTGTTTCGGGGTTTTCTGATGTCCTGCGGGAGAGTTACAATTCCGAGACTGGAACCGGACGCCTGTACCTGCAAAACAACGGAGACTCCTGGTGGTGGGAGCTCCGCCTCCAACGGTCAAGTTAGTACTTGATTAAGGAGTAATTAATGCGGAAATTAAAGTGATTGGGTCTCTCTAGGTGAGAGTGTTTAATGTAGGTAATTTGCTTTGTTAGCGTGATCAGCCTGTTATCTCTGTAATCTCCCCTTAATGAGGATTACGGGAGGTATTTATAACCTTGGGAAACGTGCCAATCCTAGGTTTAGGTTAACCTAGGGCTGATTGGGCTTCCCTCGGAAGTTGGGCCTGGGTGGCCGGTTTCTCCTTTAGGCATAGAGTATGCCACGTGTCATGACATAATAGGTCCAAGGTGGACGAATAAGCGCGTGCCACGTGGCAAGCCTTGACAGTTCCAACTGGGGGACACTTGGCAGGACCTGATTGGCCCACGTGGCGCATTCCGGTTGGTGGGAGCAAAATCCCCTAATCATTTGCCCCTCACAGGTGGCACGTGACTGGTCACGTGTTACCTGTGACAGGTGTCGCACTGTAACAGGCGACGGCCTGCTACAGGTGTCACTCGGCAAAAGGCCGAGAGATTCTCCCGCCCAAATTTTGAATTCTGGAAGTGACCCTTCGCCTTCTCACTTCGCCTATATAAAGGAGTGTTGACTTCAGTCATTTTCACACTTGAGAACTTTGCAAGAGAACATTCGGACCCCTGAACTTGCTCTGACATTTTGGACCCTTTCTGCCTACCGCCTGCTCTGACAAGCCGACTGCACAAGATTTTCATAACTCCATCAACGTCACTCGTTCAGGTAACCGTCGGTTCTCTTACTCTTAATTGTCTCTTTATTTTATTCTTTTTTGAAATGGCACCACGGAAGCACACGACACGACCTAGGTTAGTGATCAGTCGGTCACCGAAGACGGCTGAATCTAGGACTAGGAGTGTCGCCTGCCCTTTTCCGGACCCATCTTTGCCCTTTATACAAAGTCCGACTGTATCTGTGTCTATGCAGAGCATGATGGCCAGAACAAAAAAGACTGCCAGGATCTCAAATTCAGACGGCTCCTCCCGCAGGGTGCCGATTAGTGAAACATCTGACCAGGCGCCAGATGTGGAAGTGAAACAAAGCGGCTTGAAAGCCGGCTGTTCTGAGGGAGGAATCAAAGTGACCCCTTCCCATTTCACAGTTGACAATTCTTCATTCTCTCCTGCTCCTTTTAAAGGAGAGGAGGCGGGCCCCTCCGGGAGAGGGGAGGAGTCGTCCTCTTCGGACTCGTCAGAGGACGATTCCGAGTCTAGCTCTTCTGGCCATGCTTCTCTGGACACAGAAGAGAAAAACAGTCGCCTGCAAGAGGCGAGGCTTTCTCACGCAGTTGAGAAGGGGGACAATTGGGCGGAGCCATCCGCCTCTTACCGAGAGCAAAATACCCCCTACTACTGCACGGTACCTCGGGGCCGGATCACAGCCATGCAAGAGAAAGTGGAGAGCTTTATCGCAAACCACACAATGGGCCCCGGCTTTTTAGTGTTTGTGCCGGATCCAGAAGACACAGTCGTCTGGCCGGCTGGTACCAGTTATGATAGCGCCTGCTTTGGCTGCTACGAGGCGGCCATCAAGGCTGGGCTGCGCTTCCCACTACATCCGGTTGTTCAGCGGATCATGGATGGGTATGAGTTGGGGTTATGGCAGTTAGCCCCGAACTCCTGGGTCAACGTACTCGGCTATGTGGCCGGGTGCGAACTGCACGGGGTGGAGCCGAGCTTCGAGGCTTTCGCCCACATGAACTACCTCAGCCGGACCCCTAAGGCAGGCGGTACCGGCTGGTATCAATTGACGAGCCACAGGGGCTACCTCATGACGAGAGGTAAAGCAAACAAATGGAAGGACTGGCAGTGCACCTTCTTCATTATTGAGAGTTCAGACACGGAGCTGAACAAGCGCCTCAACAGGTGGAACAGGAATCCGCCCCTTCTTGCAGGCGGCCGCAGCATGCCGCCTGTTCCCCCCAAAGCTAAGAAAGAGATCCTGGATAAAGGACTCTTTAAAGTAGAGTCGAGGGTCGACTCTACTTCAGGGGTACGAGAGCAAGTACCCCTGCACTGCGTCCCGAGCTTCAAATGGCTCTACGACGAGTACTTTTTAGCCGCCTGTGGCCTCAACAGTCGGTCCTCAAGAGGTAGTCGGCCTATCGAATACTCTGCTGTTCCATGCATTTTTGTTATAACTTTTATTAACTTTGCTGTTTGTTTTTGAAGCGGACGCTATGAGCAAAATTACCGCCTCCAAGACTGCGGCGGCCATGTTGCGGGCCTCCATCATGCAACAAGCTTCAACCGACTCCCCCAACAAGGGGGCACCCTTGGTGGGCTTCGAACCTTTCACCCTCTTTTTGGAGTTGTGTTTATGCATATACTGACTTTTTTCTTCTTTTTTAGACGGGCGCTCCAAGAGCTTCTTCTTCCCAACAGCCGGACCCCAAGGCCCGGAGGACGACTGTTGCGAGCTCTCCTGGTTCTGCCAGGAAACATGTGGCGGCTGAGAAACAGCCGGCCACTTCTTCTAAAACTCCAGCTGGGCCGCCTAGAAGTATGAAGTTGTCCTTGTAAATTTTAGACTTGCTCCCTTTTTTACTAGGTCTAATCTGTTTGTTTATGCTTGATGCAGCCGGCCCTCAGGAGCCTGACTTGGTAGAGGTGGCCAAGTCTATGATCAAGGTCGTCCCTCCAGCTGAAAGAGAGGCGGTCAGGGGTGTCGGCACCCTTGACCTAGACGGGATTGCAGGGGTCCTTGCTGAGGTATACTTAGAATATTTTTGAGTATTTGAATTCTAGGACGCCTGTTTTCTTTTTGTTTGGAAACTAACGCCTGTTCCCCTTTTTACTTAGGCCCTGCTCCGAGTGAACGACCTTCGCAAGCCGCTTGACCGGAAGAACAAAGAGGTAAAGGCTGCAAAAGCTATGGCCGCCTCTGACTGTGATAAGGCAATGTTTCAAATTGCCCAAAATGAAGTTCTGACCATTGATATTCTTTATTATCAGGCGCAGGCTACCGCCGCTATTCGGGCTCAGTTAGAGGCGGCCCAGAAGAGGAATGGCGAGATGGAGGCGACCATCAACAACCTCAAGGCCGAGCTGAGACCTCTTCGCCACAAGATGTCCTCATACGAAGCCTTGGAGAAATCCTTGGCCAACGTAAAGGAACGCCTGGTGACCTAGGAGAAGAGTCTTACTCAGGAGCTCTCGGAAAAGGCCGAGCAAGAAAAGAAAGAGTTGGTCCGGGAGATGATGGAAGACTTTGCGCATGACTTGGGGCCGCCTCTTCCCCAATGCCGACTTTGCCTCATGGGAAATTAACGTACCGCCAGTGTTCTAACACATATAATCAAGAGATCCTGGCGGCTGCTGAGGAAGAGGCGTTGGAGGAAGCGTTGGAGGAGGAGGAGCCGGTAGTGGCGCTTGTGCCGCTTGGGGGTAATGCATCAAAGAAGGATGCAGCTGAAGCCGAGTCCAGCAAGAAGAGTGCTGACCAGGCGGCAGCTACTAATATTGAAGATCTGCCCCCTTCTTAAACTTTATGTCTTCTTTCCACGGCCTGCGTGCCGTTTGTTTTGTATTTACCCGGCCAGGGGGCCGGGGCTTCTGAATATTTTGCCGGTCTTTGATGACCGACTTCTTTTTAATGAATTTTTTGTTTTGCTTCAAATTTTTTTAAGTATTGAATATTCTGATATCCAATTGTACATTATACAGACTGTTTTACATGGCCGATAGTTGCAGACAGGTACGAATAGTTAGTCACGCCGCCTATGCCCCTGGACGACTGGTTGTCTGTTTCCAGGATAGACGATCAGTCGGCCATTTATCCAATCGGTATTCGAACCATTTTAAAGACTGGATCCCCTTTAGGCAGGCGGTCCTGTCATTTGTAAAATTAACCAAGTAGGAAAGTGGTTTGACCAAGTAAACATGATTGTTACCTAGTCGCCAAGTAACTGAGTAGTAGAGGTATCAAGCGGTGGGTACCGGTTGTTCCCCTTTATTCGCCAATGTTTGTTGGCTTTTAACTCATAGGTTGTTAACCTAGCAGGAGTAGTGGTTGAGAGCCCCTGTTTGCTAAAAACAAGCAGACGACTCATACCTTTTAGGCTCCATACTAAGTTTGAGAGAGTGACTATGAGTTAACTTTGGTGTTACTCAGTCGCCGTCACTCCTGCTTGAGTAGTAAAGGTACCAGGCTGCGGAGGCCGGCTGAACCTTTTGATTCGCCAATAGTTTGTTGGCTATTAACTCAAGAGGTTACCTAGCAGGAATAGTGGTTTGAGAGCCCCTGTTTGTCAAAAAACAGGCGGTCGACTCATACCTTTTAGGTTCCATACTAAGTTTGAGAGAGTGACTATGAGTTAACTTTGGAATTACTCAGTCGCCGTCACTCTAGCTTGAGAAGTAGAGGTACCAGGCGGCGGAGGCCGGCTAGACCCCTTGATTCGCCAATGTTTGTTGGCTATTAACTCAAGAGGTACCCCCTGCATTTATCCCAAGAAATACAAGCGGTCATCTGACTCATATGTCAATTGCTACCACTGGTTTGGTTAGTGATAGAGTTATCCTTGTCTCAAAAACGGCTACGTGGTTGCCCTTGGGGACAGTCGTATAGGTGCCGTGTAATTAGTTTATAGAGCAATGTTCCACCCAAAAGGGAGCTGCTCTCTGCGACGAATTTCATCCGAAGGGATGCCGCCGGACGCCTGCTATGATGTTGGGACAGGTCGTATTAGTTTTGAAGATTTGATCAGTTGGCTTGGCGCCTGGTCTGATCATTCGGCCTGTGGCCTTGGTTAGTTCTTGGTGAACGTAGGTGCTAAGTAAAAGGAGGGTAGCCGCCTATTAGGCACAGGGTCGGCCAGGCCCTAATCTTTTTTAGCTAAGTATAAGGGGGGTGGCTATGTGTTTGGAACCAGTCGGCCCTCTTCTATGGAGAGTAGCCGACTTTATGTCCAGACGGCATGCCCCTATGGTGAGTAAAATATTCAATGGAGAGTAGCCGACTGTAAAGGTACAGGCGGCATGCCCCTCTGAAAATAGAGTAAAACTCAATGGAGAGTAGCCAACTGAAAGGTACAGGCGCCATGCCCCTCTGAAGATAGAGTAAAGTACCCAATGGAGAGTAGCCGACTGTAAAGGTACAGACGGCATGCCCCTCTGAAGAGAGTAAAATGCTCAATGGAGAGTAGCCGACTGTAAAGGTACAGACGGCATGCCCCTCTTAAGTAAGAATTTAAACATGGAGAGTAGCCGACTATTTGTTAGTAGGCGTGCCCCTCTTAGTACAAAATTGAATATTAAGTGCAAGCTTTTATTAAGTAGCCCTTGATTATTTACATCATTCAAAAGAAATATTTCTTAAGATTATCTACATTCCAAGTTCGAGGCAACGGTTGTCCGTCTGGTGTTTCCAGCCGGTAGGTACCGTCCCTAACCTCTTCACAGATTCGGTAGGGTCCTTCCTAGTTGGGAGTTAGTTTGCCAGACTCATTAGCCCTACCAACTGCTTCCATTTTTCTAAGTACAAAGTCCCCCACTTTGAGTGGACGCCTGTGTACTTTTTTGTTGTATGATCTAGTCATTCTCAGGCGGTAAATTTCATGGCGCAAGACAGCATTGCCCTCCTTTCAGGAAGTGAGTCTAATGCCAGGCGCATGGCTTCCCAGTTTGCCTCTTCGTCATATAGCATTACTCGAAGAGTCGGCTCGTAGTGTTCTATTGGAAGAACAGCTTCCGCACCATAAGTTAGGAGGAATGGAGTTTCTCCAGTCGCCCCTTTTTCAGTCGTCCTAATGGCCCAGAGAACATGTGGTAATTCATCCGCCCATAGGCCGCCTGCTCGTTCAATCTTTTTCTTGAGACCGTCTGAGATGATTTTATTAAAGGCTTCTACCTGGCCGTTTGCTTGTGGACGGCCGACAGATGCAAAGTAGTGTGCAATTCCTTGGTCACCCAACCAGCTTTTGAGAACAGGCGTCTCAAATTGGGGACCATTATCAAAAACCATAGACATGGGAACCCCGAACCGAGTGATGACATTTTTCCAAATGAATGAAATTACATCCTTCATCTTGATTCCCTTTACAGCCTCCGCCTCTACCCATTTAGTGAAGTAGTCGACGACAACAAGTATGTACCTCCTTCCGCCTGTAGCAGGCGTATATGGACCCAGAATGTCCATGCCCCACTTAGCAAACGGTAGTGGGCTATGAATGGTAGTGAGGTCAGTAGCCGGACGGTGAATTAGTTTGCCAAACCTTTGGCACTTGTCACACTTTTTCACCATCACCATCGCATCTGCTTCTAAGGTAGGCCAAAAGTAGCCCTGCCGCCTTGCCCGTTGAGCAAGCGTCCTACCGCCTATATGGGAAGCACAGTAACCAAAGTGAAGATCGTCTAGTATCTCTCGTCCCTTTTCTGGAGTAACACATTTTAAGAAGGGTTGAAGGTACCCCCTTTTGTGAAGTTCTCCCTTTATTATTTCAAAACTGGTTGCTCGTTTTTTCAGTGCTGCCGCCTGTTGATGATCATCCGGCAGGGTACCATTTGCCAGATATGCCCTGATTGGATCCATCCAGGTTGAGCTTCTGTCTAGGATTCCAATAGGGTCTTCCTCGATGCTTCTCTTCTCCATTACTTCCCAAAAAACAGTTCGAGGAGTATCAGAGGAGGCGGATGATGCTAATTTTGACAGTGCATCCGCCTGGTTGTTTTCTGATCTCGGCACTTGGATCAGATGGAAATCCTCAAGGGAGCCGACTGCTTGTCGGACCGCCTGTAAATACTTGATCATGGCCGGATGGGTTGCTTCATATTCGCCATTGTACTGACTCACTATCAATTGTGAATCGGAACAGGCGTCTATTTTTCTTGCCCCTGCCGCCTTGCACATGCGGATTCCGGCTAGTAAAGCTTCATATTCTGCCTCATTGTTGAGGCCTGAAAACTGAAGCGTAGAGCATACTCGTACCTGTCGCCCTCCAGCGACTGACATATGACGCCTGCTCCACAGCCATTTGAAGTAGAGCTTCCGTCCACATATACCTTCCAGACTTGGTCTGGAACTTGAGAGTCAGGGGGACGAGTCATCTCAACAATAAAGTCAGCAAAGGCTTGCCCCTTCACTGCTTTTCTAGGCTCGAAAGTAACTTCGAGGCTCTGTATTTCTATGGCCCATTTGATCATTCGGCCTGACGACTCCATGATGGTTAGTGGCCGCTTGATAGGTTGGTCTGTATACACGACGACTGCATGTGCCAAAAAATAGGGCTTCAATTTTTTAACAGCCATGAAGAGTGCAAGACCAAATTTCTCCACTAGGGGATACCTCAACTCGGCACTTTTCAGTACATGACTGACAAAGTAGACCGGGAGCTGACAGCCGTCTCTTTCAGCAAGGAGAACAACGCTTAACGCATGATCAGAGACGGCCAGGTACATGTAGAGTACTTCTTTGGGCAAAGGGCTGACCAGCCTCGGCAAGGAATGCAAGTGAACTTTCAATTTCTGGAAGGCCGCCTCGGCATCCGGCCCCCATTCAAACCTTGCCTTTTTCTTAATTGCATGGAAAAAGTATAGGCATTTGTCGCCTGATTGGCTTAGAAATCTTCCCAAGGCCGCCAGACAACCTGTTAACTTCTGAACCTCTCGGATGGTACGAGGCGACTGCATGTCAATGACCGCCTGCACCTTCTCAGGGTTCGCCTCTATTCCTCTCTGATTGATAAGGAATCCGAGAAATTTCCCAGACTCAACTCCAAAGACATATTTCTTGGGATTGAGCATGACATGGTGCCGCCTGAGTGTGGCGAAAGTTTCTCGGAGGTCCGACAGATGATCTTTCCGAAGTTTAGTCTTGACAATCATATCATCAATGTATGCCTCGACGTTTCTCCCAATCTGATCAAAGAACACAGTGTTTATCATTCGCTGGAAGGTAGCCGGGGCATTCTTAAGACCAAACGGCATGACCGTGTAACAGTATAACCCCTGATCAGTGACGAAGGCCGTCTTCTCCTGATCTTTCTTCCATAAAGGAATTTGATGGAAACCAGAGTAGGCGTCCATAAAGCTCATCAAAGCATGGCCGGCTGTTGAGTCGACCAGGTTATCAATTTTAGGCAGAGGGTAACTGTCTTTGGGGCACGCCTTGTTTATGTCTGTGTAGTCTACACACATTCGCCAGGTGCCATTCGGCTTTTTAACAAGCACCACATTTGCAACCCAGTCTTGGAAGTAACATTGCCGAATGAACCCTGCATCAAGTAATTTTTTAATTTCGGCGGCTGCCGCCTGACTTCTTTCTTCGCCATGGTTCCGCTTCTTCTGCCGTACCGGCCTCTTTTTCGGATCCACGGCTAGTTTATGTACCGCCAGATCAGGACTAATGCCTGGCATTTCATGGACTTCGAATGCAAAGATGTCCTTGTATTCTTTAAATAGTTTGTGAAAGTCGTCACCAAGGTCTCTCAGAGCAGTCGTCCCAACTTTGACTGTTCGCTCAGGACGTGAGTCGTCTAAGATCAAGTCCGTATGCTCACCAGCCGGCTGAGGGCAGAATTCATCCTACCGCTCCTCTGCCAATGATTGCTATTTTTTGTCTTTTCTTGCGGCCCCTGTCTGGGATGCCTTTCTCTTCTTGCCGCTTGCTTCTTGAACAGGCGCACTCTCCTTGACATTGTCAAGGTCTGTTTTTCCACCACTTGACCCAGTGGCCATAACAGTGGGCTTGACATCCGAGAGATAGCACTCTCGGGCCATCCTCTGATCTCCCCTTAGGGACCCGACTGTTCCATTATCCCTCTCAAACTTGAGCAACATAAGAGATGGGATTATAACAACCTTGGAATTATTCAGGGTTGGTCGTCCCAGAATCATGTTGTAGGCCGAGAGTTCTTTTACTACCAGGAAC